>NW_024518651.1:323075-409755 GCF_017590135.1 Pyrgilauda ruficollis
TCCCCCCTTTTTGGGGGTTTTTTTTTTTATAAATCTTTTTTTTTTTTTTTTTTTTTTTTTTTTTTTTTTTTTTTTGCTCCGTTCTCCTTGCCAGCAGCAGCCAGCTAGAAATATGTTCTGGCTGTTACAGACTCGGGGGCTGGGGAGGGGGGAAGGAAGGAGGGGAATAAACCTGTCACACTCCAAAAAAACCCCGGCTGGCAAATGACTGCTGGAAATGTAGCAGAGGTACCAGGGGCATCTTTTCAGCCTCTCCAAAGCCACCTATGCAAGGAACGACTCCCCCCCTCCTCCCCTTGGCTTCCCACATCCTGCAAAGTGTGACCGCCAGCCCCAGCGGTGCCGGGGGGATCGGGAGGCGAAGCCGGCAGGAATTTGGGGTGCCGAGCAGCTGCCGGAGCCCCCGCAGGCGCGGGGGAGGGCGGCACAGGGGCCAGCCCCTCACTCGGGGCAGGAGCCCACCCGCGGGGGGCACTGCGGGAGGAAAGGTGTGCGTGTGTGCCCGGAGGGGGGGACGAGGGCTGAAAACGCAGCGGCAAGTGCCGTGAGTCACCTGGCAGCGGAATGCGCCGCCGGTGCCGCTCCCGGTGCCCCCCCGCCGCCGGCGAATAATCCAGCTGCAAAACCCACCCCACAGCTGCGGCTGTGCCAGCCAACAAACCACAAAAGTTCACTCACCCATCCTTTTGTCATCAATAACGTCCTCCTTCGCCTTCCTCCAGCTGTTTTCTCCGCTCTCTTCCCTTTTTTTATTTATTTATTTATTTTTGCTTTCCCCTCGCCTCTCTCTCTCTTTTCCAAACCCGGCTCCTCTGCTTCAAACCATCATCATCTTCATGTCACAGCGCGGCTGCCGCTCGCCCCGCCGCCATCCAGCGTGCCTGCCAGGAACCCCACAAAGTTCCCCGGAGAGGACCAGCGAGAATTTTGGGGATGAGGAAGGGAAAGGATAAGGGAAGGGATTGGGGGTGGGGAAGACAGGACGAAGGATGGGGGGAGTGTGGGGGGGTAGGGAGGGACTCTAAGCTCTGAGAGCCATTGTGGAAGTCATCAGAGAACCGGCGGCGTTAAGTGGCAGTCGGCGAGAAAAGCAGGCGACGGAGACGAACCAAGTTCTCTGGGAGGAAGGAGCGGAGCTCTGCCGGCGCCTGGCATCCCTCATTCTGCCGCCTCTTGCCATTGCCGGGCACAGCGATCCATCCTCAGCTCCCGCAGCAGGCAGGGCCCCCCGTGCTGTGCCACAGCCCGCTTCAGCAGCCCCGCAGGCTCGCTTTATCCATTTAGCTGCTCGGGTTTAAAGTGTTTTGTAGCTGTGCTGAGAGGCAGCTCTCGTCTAATTCCGAGGCTTTCCAGAGAGCGATGATGCTCCGGAGCTGGCGGGTGCCGAGGCTGGAGTTTGTGGAGCACCGAGTGCCCTCCACTGGAGAAAACCCAACGCGCATTGAGGGCCGAACAAGCGAGGCTGTCATGGCTCTGCAGACTTCGCTTCCCTCGGAAAAGAAAATTAAAGACACAGCATTTGCCTTGCCCACCGTCCTCCCCTGCCAGACCCCTCCGTCTCCCCTGGATTGTGGAATGTTTATGGCGTGGGATTTTCGGGCAGAGACGCCAAGCAAAACAGCTGCCCCCCTTGGGATTTGCCAACCTGAGCTTGCTCTAATCCACCTGACCCGTGTATTTGGCTTGGGTAAATTCTAAACTGTTCTTTTTCCCTGTGTTCCCGGGGGAGGGGAGGCAGGAAAAGGAAGGTTTGCAGGTTAGAAGTGAGATCTTGGTGCAGGGCCGAGGGCAGGGGCTGTGATCACACTGATCATCATCACAAAAGGCATTTCATTTGATTTGATTGCAGGCAGCAACTCCAAATGTAAACACTCCGTGTCCTGCTGTGGCTGGGACAGTGTTAATGCCCTGCCTCGTAGCCTGTAATTTTTTTCTTTTTAAATCTAAGTGCCTTTTAGTCAGAAAAACTCTGACTCTGATAAAGAAGGCAGAACTGAAGATGCAGAATCAGTGACAGCTTTTTCCTCCTGAGCTCCTCTCCGGTGGCTCTGGCAGCAGGAGCCGGGATCCTGCAGGGTCCAGGGTGGGACCCGGGCTGTGCCACCTGCGCAGGTGTCACCTCGGGCTGCGTCTGCCCGGGTCACCGCGGGCAGTTCCCGGCTCATCAGGGCTGGTTTCATTCCCAGTTCCCCAGGGCTGGGTTAATTCCCAGTTCACCAGGGCTGGGTGAATTCCCAGTTCATCAGGGCTGGGTCCATTCCCAGTTCACCAGGGATGGTTTCATTCCCAGTTCCCCAGGGCTGGGTTAATTCCCAGTTCACCAGGGCTGGTTTCATTCCCAGTTCCCCAGGGCTGGGTTAATTCCCAGTTCACCAGGGCTGGTTTCATTCCCAGTTCACCAGGGATGGGTCCATTCCCAGTTCACCAGGGATGGGTCCATTCCCTGTTCCCAGGGCTGGGTCCATTCCCAGCTCACCAGGGCTGGGTCCATTCCCAGTTCACCAGGAAGGTGCCAGAGGGATGTGAACAGGGGCAGGGGCAGCAGCAGCTCCCTGAGCTGGTTCTGGGAGCCTCTTTAGCCAGAAGCAGCAAGGAACTGAATGCTCAGGGCAGGGCCAGGATCCCACAGGGATCATTTCTGGCTCTGGCATACCCGGGTTGCTCAGAGGGCAGCACTGGACTCTTCTGAACAGCTTTAACAGCTCCTAAAACTTGAATATTTGTGCTATTTCCATCCTTCCCTGTGCTAAACACCCCCATCAGTTATTTGGGGAACAACTCCCTGCCCAAATCCCACTTCAGCTGCCAAAATGGTGGCAGTGCTTTATAAAGTCAGTCATGAACCAACCATCATGTGTTATTTAATTTTTAAATATTTAAAATATTCCCCACTGTGGCCCAGGAGCTCCCTGCTCAGCATTCCACAGCCTGGATCTCTGGGGGTGCCCGTGTGCCCCTGGTGATCCCACTCTGTACAAAAATGAAAGTTGCACAAATCTCAAGGTCAGGTTCCAGCCCTTCCATCCGAATTCCTCATTCCTGGCTCGCTGCTTGCCCCTGCAATCCATCCCAGACGGAGTCACCCCTGGCCAGCCCCAGGATCCAGCCCTCTGAAGGAGCAGGAAAAACACTGGGACACAGGATGGGCCAAGAGTTCAACTCCATTCCGAAAAATAAATAACAATCCACAAAACAATCCACGGAAACCAACCTGCCCTCCCCTATGTCTGCATCCAGACTGCATCTGCACCCACACTGCATAAATATTCACTCCTGAATAAAAACCCTTGCTTGGTTTGTTCTGTTATGACAATTTGTCGCTACCTATAGATCAGATATTCATTTGCATATGAAAAATATCATCATTAATCACTATTTTTATTTTGGATTGGACAGCGGCACACACAACTCCCTCAAACAAGATTCAGAACTTAATTATCATAAGTGATGTTGAAAATACCTCTCCCATATCTCAGTTAACCCCATCTGCATCACAGCCAGGAGCGCTGGAGCAGGAATTCATATTTATTATTCCCAATAAATGTAAAAGCCGAAGTGTGCAGTTATTTATTCCATCTTGGACTGATGATTCTCCAGGATGGGTCCATTTGAAACTCTGCCAGATCTGGGAGCGAGCAGAGCAATGTCCACAGGAGCTGCACCCATTTCCAGGGATGACTTTTCCCAGATCCTCGGGTCCTGCAGGAGCTGGAGCAGCACAGCCACGAGCTCTCCCTCTGCCACTGACCGAGCCTCAATATCCCCACGCTCCCACCAAAGGGTGGGCATGACTTTGCTGCCTTAAAATTCCCGTGATGCTCTGATGGAAAACTTCATCAATTCCAAGGCAGAAAACTTGAGGAGCTGAGCTGAGCTGAGCCAAGGGAGCTTTCACTCTGCAGCACAAATGCCACCCCCTCCCTGTTGTTTTTTTAATTTTACATTTTCTGATGAAAACAGACCCACTTGAACATTTGCCAAAGGAGAAGAAATGGGGAAGTTTTAATCAGCATAAATAAGGGACTCTGAGCTAAAAAACACATGGAAAGGAGGAGGTTGCAAAGGCTTTTTGTGGTTTGGTTCCATTTCCTTGGAGCAGGGAGAGAGGTGGAGATCCTTGCCCAGGGAGAGGCAGGGAATGTTCTGAGTGCTCAGCTGATCCTGGTCCAGCTGGCAGAGCTCCCTCCCACCTGAGCAAGGGCTACCTACAGAAATTATCCCTCCTGGGAAGGGCGTGGGCCATGGGCTCTGTGTGTCCTCTGCCAGGAAAATGGGTCTGGACAGAGCTAAGTGTTTGATTATTTATATTTATATTTATAGAGTTATTTTATACATGAATGTGTGTGTATATTTATTTATTTATTTATGTGCATTATTTATCCATTTATTTTTATATCTACTTCCACAAATATATATAGTCACAAATATTATATGTGTTTTATATATTTGCATTTTTATGTATTATGTTCTATATGTTATATATTTACCTATTACTAGTTATGTATTTCTCTATTATTTCTATATAGATTTGTGTACTTATTTATATATTATAAAAATGTATCTTTTATTGTGGTTGCTAAAAGTCTATATATATATTCACAAATATTATATGTGTTTTATATACTTGTATTTTTATGTATTATGTTATATACGTTATATTTTATCTATTACTAGTTATGTATTTCTCTATTATTTCTATATCGATGTGTATATTTATTTATATCTTATAAAAATGTATATTTTATTGTGGTTGCTGAAAGTATATATATATTCACAAATATTATGTGTGTTTTATATACTTGTATTTTTATGTATTGTGTTATATACGTTATATATTTATCTATTACTATTTATATATTCCTCTATTATTTCTATATATATTTGCATATTTATTTATATATTATAAAAATGTATATATTTATTGTGGTTGCTGAAAGTCTGGTCAGAAGGAGAAGTACAACAGCGACATTTTATATTTATAATATTTTACAGATGCAATTGTTTTGGGACCTTCTGAGGTCACTCCTCTCCTGCGCAGTCTGTTCCAAACACTCCCTGGGGAGAAGAAGAACCCTGGATGGGTTAAGGGTCCCAAACCTACTCTGGAACCAACAGTGGAGTCAATTTATCACTTGATCCCTCTGAATCTGGACTCGTTCTCCAGGGATGAAACAGATCCTCAGCTCAGGAATCAGCTTTGTTCCAAGGCTGCGGAACTCACACCTTGGGTCTTCCTTTCCCCCTCTCCCCAGGCTGGTAAATGATGAATAAATTAGCAATTTGCGTGTAATGGCTGGAGCAGCTTCATTAATACCCTGTCAGGGCGTGCTTGGTACAACTTCTGACATTGAGGCTCTAATGTCCTGTGAATTATTGATGGAAGCACTCGCATCCAAGTCCTTATCTCCAGCTCTCCGTGTGCTAAGTGTTTAATTGTGAACAATTCATGGCTCCTGCCTTGGGCGGGTGCATTAAAACCCAAAACCCGAGTGCAGCAAACCCCTCTGCATTCCTGGCTGTGCCCTGTCAGTGTGACAGCAAGCCACTGGGAGATCCCAAGTGGGAAATACAATTTAAAAGGAAAATTAAAGTAAATGCAGTGCAGAAACACTGCCAGAGTCAGTTTAGGGCTGAGCCCTGTGTGTCAGGGTGGTGGCACATCCCATCCCACGGGGGCTCAGCCCTCCTGCAGGGCCAGCCGTGCTTCTGCTGGAGCAGGGATCCTGCACAAGGGTTTGTTCTTCCTCTGAAGGTGCAGCGGTGGTTATGGAGCTGTTGTCCTCTGGGAATTCAGGGGGAAAAGGCTGCTGGGGTGTTCCGAACCTCAGATTGTATCCAGGTAGGAATGCTTGGCTCCTCCCCTGGGCGGAGCATCTCCCCATGGGATGAGGGAATTTGATCAGCCATGCAGGGACACTGGCCAGGAACAGCAGATAATTAATAATTAATGGCCCATGAACAGCAGAGATCTCCTGGAGGGAGGATGGGTCATGGAAGAGATAAAGAACACTTCCCCACCTGGTTTTAACAGGTGGTGATAGAAACGTACCTTTGGTTTCATCTTACTTTGTAACCTAAGATGCAGCGTTTTGTTCTGGGTGCAGGACGTGCAGTGTGTGTTTGTGCCCTGTCAGTGTTTTGTTCTGGGTGCAGGACGTGCAGTGTGTGTTTGTGCCCTGTCAGTGTTTTGTTCTGGGTGCAGGACGTGCAGGATGTCCAGGAAATTAGAAAGGCTTTCTTAAATTTCCCCCCTCGTCACTGTACCCCTTATGCTGCTGCTCTCAGGAATCTTCCAATTTCCCTCAATTCCCAGACGGCCAAGAGGGCAGAGACCTCCTGCAAGCCCCTGGACTGACCACCAGCTCCACATGAAGAGAGCTGAGAAGATTCACACAGGAGAGCTGACACGTGAAGGAAGCACCAGGAAACCCTGCCCTGCCACTTCTCCTTGTCCCAGCTCTTCCCAGCCGGGTTAAAGCCTGGCCCAGAGCTCCCTTTCCAGAGGCTGAGCATCCTTCACACCCTGTCACATCAAGGGCCCTCAGCTCCTTGCCAAATCAATTTGCTTCCTACCCAAGGAGCCTCTTGCAGGAGAAGGATTGCACTTGAGAATAACAATGGGACACGTGTTGGATGGGGGAGACACTCGGAGCAGCTCCCTTTCAGGTGAAACACCCCGGGGTCATCCAGATCCTATTCCTGTTCCCTCTCCGTGACAAGTGGGCATTCATCCCCCTTCCAAGAATGAGCTTTGTGTTTCTGGCAGGACAAATAGATTGGACAATGCGGTTCCAGGCTGTTATATTTCATAGGACTCTTTTGGAATTAAATATAAAACGGGTCTGCAGACAGAGACATTGTGGGACAAAAGAGTAAAGAAAAGGAAATTACACAAAATAGCTGTTAAATCACTAAACACAGGAAATCCAAGCCTTATAAAAAATAGAACAGGAAAATGGGGATAAAGCCATTTAAAAAATAAACCACTTTATCCAGCAAAGGGAGTCCCAGTGACGCCCATCCCTGTCCGCTCCGTGGAGGAAATCCCGTTATCCCAAACTGGATAATTGGCTGTATTACTGCATCCCCAGGACTCAGCCCACACTCAGCCACGCAGCCTGGCTCACACAGGAATGGACTGGAGCCAGAAATCACTGTCCCTTCAGGATTCTGCTGCGTGTGCCCGCTGGGCACATACAAAATCAAACAAAAAACCAAAAAAAAAACCAGTCCGAGGGCCTGGCACTGCTGACCCCTGAAGCAGCCATTCAGCAGAAACCACAAAAAGCAAAAGCAAAATAAAAGTAAAATAAAAAGTAAAAATAAAAGAAAGCTAAAAAAAAAAGTAAAATAAAAATAAAGTAAAATAAAATAGTAATTTTTGCAAAAGCAAAAATAAAAGTAATTCGTTTAATTTTGAGCTTGCAGGGTGCTAAAAAAGCTCTAAGGGCGGCAATTAATTGAAATGGCTGCACTTCCTGCCAAGCAGGGAGATCCCCACCTTTCCCTGGCCTCAGGCTTCCCTTGTTTGCGTGACAATGTCAGCGTTTTCCCACCGGGATACCCAGGGCAGGGAGCTGGGATGATTAGGGGATAATTCGTGTTTGCCAGAGCAGACAAAATCAATTGCAATTGTTTAGGTACCGGGCACTTTTAATGGGGGTGAAAAGGTGTTTGCTGGACTTTCCCAGTGTGGTTTTTTTAATCCCTGTGGTGGTGTGGAGTAGACTGACAAATCCCTTAGGAATTGTAGATCCCTCCTCTCCCAGGGGGAACGCAGGTGAAGCCAGACTGGGTTTGGACAATGCTTAAAAACCACCAGCAAAGACCCAAAACAATCTGAGAAAGAGAGAGAGAAATTGATTGGTTCAGGAAGTCAATTGAATTCTCCGTTATAACAGATTAAATACAAAATTACTCAATTAACTTCAGATTAATTATGCCTTTCAGGTAAACACAGTGATCATCATCTTTGCTAACAGGAGACACTGACTCTGAGGGGTCACACAACAACTTCAGCAGGGCTCTGAAAATGCAAATATTCCCTTTTCCACACATCCCAAACCTCCCCCATCGCCGGGATACACAATTCCCAACTCCCATCCTGTGCTGAGGGTTCCACAGATCTCCTCCCAAGAGCTCTGCATTCCCAGGAAGGGCTGGGGAGGGAAAAACAAGTCCATCCTTGTTCAAGTTTTAGCTGCAGACCGGGTTAACTTTAATGTTTCCTCTCTGCTTGAAACTAGGAATGTGGACAGAGAATGGGATCAGATCAGGAGACATCAGGCAAGGAGAGGGGGGATGCTGGAGCCTCGGGAAGAGAAGGATCAGGGAGTCTCATCCAAGCTGCTCCCAGGAAGGAGCAGAGATGTCCCAGCCAGACCCCCTGAGCTGCCCAGAGCCAGGGCAGGAGGTGATGGGCACACACTGGAAATGTTAAAAACCTGGAAATGGCTTTTAAACTGAAATAAAAGCTTTTTGTTGTGAGGGAGGCCAACCCAAGAGGCTGTGGACGCTTCATTTTTTAAAATACTCAGGAGGACACTGCCCTGGGCTGCTGTCCCTGCCTGGATCAGGCACTGGATGCTCCAACCGCAGACACTCCCGTGGAGGGCGCAGGAGCAGCTCTGCCTCTGGGAACCAGCCCCAGGCATTCCCAGTGTCGGGAATGAGCCCCAGACATTCCCATGGAGGGTTCAGGAGCAGCTCTGCCTCTGGGAATCAGCCCCAGGCATTCCCAGTGTGGGGAACCAGCCCCAGACATTCCCATGGATGGTTCAGGAGCAGTGTGGGGAATCAACCCCAGACATTCCCAGTGCTGGAAATCAGCCCCAGACATTCCCAGTGTCGGGAATGAGCCCCAGACATTCCCATGGAGGGTTCAGGAGCAGCTCTGCCTCTGGGAATCAGCCCCAGGCATTCCCAGTATCAGGAATTAGCCCCAGGCATTCCTGTGGAGGATTCAGGAGCAGCTCCGCCTCTGGGAATCAGCCCCAGGCATTCCCAGCAATGGGAATCAGCCCCAGACATTCCCATGGAGGGCTCAGAAGCAGCTCTGCCTCTGGGAATCAGCCCCAGACATTCCCAGTGTCAGGAATAATCCCCAGACAATCCTGTGGATGGTTCAGGAGCAGCTCTGTCTTTGGGAATCAGCCTCAAACATTCCCATGGATGGTTCAGGACCAGTGTTGGGAATAATCCCCAGACATGCCCAGCGTTGGGAATCAGCCCCAGACATTCCCAGTGTTGGGAATCATCCCCAGGCATGCCCATGGAGGGCTCAGGAGCAGCTCTGCCTTTGGGAATCTCCCATCACACACATGGTGCAGACAATGAGGGGCCTGGAGATGCCCCAGGAAGGGGAGCTCCTAAAAGCTCCCCAGTAATGTGTCCCGGGTTAATTATTGATGGGGATGCTTGATGGTCTCATTACCAGGTCAGCCACGACCTCTGGGCAGTGTCTTCATCTTTCCAGATTAATAAATTTTTGTGACACAAACAACTCTGGCAATTACTTACTTAGTGCCAAAAATCTATTTTTTATCTGAAGTGAAAGGTTGATTTTAACACAAGCAAATGTCCTTTAGAAATTGACTGTATTTATACTCAAGAGGCCAATTACTCATTTTCAGTCATTTTTTAAACCCCTGGTTTCTGCTTTATAAGACCTGGGCGAGTTGTGAGAGGTTATCTTGACTGAGGCCCTTTTGATGGTGTACATAAAACGCGCAAAGGGAGTTTTAACGTGTAAAAAAAAACTTGTCAGACTGTTGGAAAAGGCATCAGGCAGCACCTATTTTTCAGGGCATGGCTGTAAAAACACCAGCAAGAGACACGGGGGCCAGCCTCACATCAGCCAGGACTCGCAGGGTCACACCAGCCCAGGAGGGGGTCTGGGTTAATTAGGTTTGCTGAGACACAGATCTAATTAGCCCGATGTGGAGACAGCTTCAGGAGAATGAAGCCAACACGGTGAAAAACTGGGGGTGGGCTTCACGGCTCTGCGTTGGTGTTAAAAGGTCAACGATGGCCAATTTCAGCGGGTGGGGAAGGGGAGAAGTGACCCCACAAGAACGAAATCTGCAGGTAACAGCAGCAGGAGGAAAGTGCCGTTCCGGAGACGGGAATTCCTGCTGGCTGCAGCCTCTCTTCTCCTTCCCCCTCACCTCCCTGCCTGCTCCTGCTGCTCGGGTGAGGCTGAGCTGCTGGGCTGGACACACGGAAGCTTCATTTGCATGCCTGCAGCAGCTGGAGTGGAATTAATATTGGGCTCATTATCTCCGCTTAGGATGGAGAAGCCCCCGAGTTTGCGGCGCATGCTGAGGCAGGACAGAGAGGGGGAAGAGGCAGGAAAAGCTGCTGTGCTCACGGGGCAAAAAGCTGAGGGAATCCCGGAAAGGAGAGAGTTAACCTGGAGTAATGCCCTGGAAGTTAATGGCACCTAATGCCATTTATTAAAGGAAGGTGCTGGAGCACGCAGCCCACGCCACAGTGCTTTTAATTAAAAGGTGGAAGAAAAGTGAAATCATTTATCCAAATCACCCTGCTTCAAGTCAGGGCCCAGTTTTGAAATATCCATTTCCATACATCCACGGCCTGGGCATTAGCAATTCCAAGATTTAAAAATCCAAGAGACTATTAAAACAAGGATTTATTGGCTGCTGCTGTTTAATCGGGATTCAGCTGTGACAAACCCCGGTCCTGCAGCCACCCAGAGCCAGCTCACCGTCCTGGGGCAGGCCTTGGGTGACAGCAGGGAGTCTGGATATCCAGAAAGTGATGGAAAATCAGGAAATTCCCCTCAGAGCCGGGGAGGGGATCGTGGCCCTGTGCCCTGCTCAGGTGAGACCCCTCTGCAGAGCTGCCCCAGCAGGGTCCAGAGGAGGCACCAGGATGAGCAGAGGGATGGAGCAGCCAGGAAAATTGGGATTGTTCTGATGCCTTAGGGTTTGAGCTTTTGTATTTTCATCTGTCTGTAAGCCTGCAGTTCTTTGGTGTGTAACTCTGAGCTCCATGCTCAGTGTCAGCTGCTGCTCCCCCATTTTGGGCAGACACAACAATTCCTCTCCAGGCCTGGGGACCAAGGACTCCTCACTGCCTCAGGGCCCAGGGATGGGAACAAAAGTGAGCTGGGGGAGAAAACTTGGGGTCAATGAGTTCATGACCTGAAGCTGTAATTAGATTAACCCCAACATGCAAATGAACCAAACTTACAAAAGTGTGCAAATCCCCTTGTCTATTTTTGGGTGTAGCCCCTGGGGGGGCTTTGTCTGCCCTAAATGTACCTGAAGGCCCTTCAATAAATAGAAATGCTTTTTATTCCCTTAATTGTGTCTGACTCTGCTGTTAGGTGTCCCAAAAGGCATCAGCTGAGCCTGGAGAAGAAAAGTTTCCAGGTGACCAAAGTGTGACCTTCCAAGGAGAGAGGAAAGATGGAGAGAGACTTTGGTCTGGAGGGACAGGACACAGGGAATGGCTTCAAACTGCAAGAGGGCAGGGATGGATGGGATTTTGGGAAGGAATTCCTCCCTGGGAGCGGGGGGAGGGGCTGGGATGGAATTCCCAGAGCAGCTGGGGCTGCCCCTGGATCCCTGGCAGTGTCCCAGGCCAGGCTGGAGCAGTTTG
Organism: Pyrgilauda ruficollis; assembly: GCF_017590135.1. Taxonomy (NCBI): domain Eukaryota; kingdom Metazoa; phylum Chordata; class Aves; order Passeriformes; family Passeridae; genus Pyrgilauda; species Pyrgilauda ruficollis. Next base: position 334,701 of record NW_024518651.1, read on the forward strand.
GGACAGTGGAAGGATGGAGGAGAATCTTTACAGTCCCTTCCAACCCAATCCAATCTGGAGTTCTCTGGTGACAGACAGGAGGGGAGTGATTTGCTCACAGAACCCCCATTCCCCTTCCCTCATTCCCATGGATCCAGCCCAATCCCACCAGCATGCTGTGAAAGATGGAACAAAACAGGATTTAAACCTGGCTTCACAATGGAGAACCGGACCAATTGTTTAATGATTGATGAGGGAAATGTCAGGTGAATTATTTGCCAAATGATACTGGTCCATCTGCTGCAGAATTTTGCATGTAATGACAGAAAGAAATTAATTATGTCTCCTTCAGAGATAGAAACATTCCAAACTGTGGGCCTCAGCTCTCCTCATAAACAAGTCCAGCACCATTGTCTCCACCATCCAAGAAGGAAAACGGGAGCATCATTGCAAGGGGAGTCTCCAGCCTGAACTCCAGGGAGCTGAGGAGCCTGAATCCACACAAAGTGCTCCAGGGGTGATCCAAAGCTCACTCCTTGCCCAGAGGCTGCGAGTCACAGAGGGACCTCCCAGTCTCCAGGTGATTGTCCCTGAGATTCAGAGAGGGAGTGCCCCAAATTTCCCTGGGCACCAGGCAGGACCAGAGGATCCAGGGCTGGCTGTCCCCTCCCTCCCCTACAGCTCTGCCTTGTCCCCTGATTTTTCATGGCCTCAATTCCCAATTCCACTGGTGTGTTACATCAAAGGCAGCTGGATTTAACACCATTCAGATTTCAGGAACATTGGAAATGCAGTATTTAATGCCTTTTTGCCTCAAAGTTAACTCCTTGCTCACCTGTAGCTATGATATTTTATTAAAAATCCTTTCCTAGGATTTTTCCCCTCCGGAGGAGCTGGGAGCCTCAGGAAAGAAATGCAAACAATAACTGTGTGCTGCTGTGGGATGCAACAGGTGCATCTTGCATTGCTCCACGTGGATTGTTTTCAATTGATGGCAAACCACAGCCACCTGTGCCAGGGCTGTGAGCAGCCACAGGATTTTGTTGTGCATTCTATTCTATTCTATTCTATTCTATTCTATTCTATTCTATTCTATTCTATTCTATTCTATTCTATTCTATTCTATTCTATTCTATTTCTTTGTAGCCTTCTGATCATTCTTTTCTCTCTGTTCTTTTAGTATAGTTTTAATGTAGCATTTTAATGTGATATATAAGGTAATAAATCAGCCTTCTGAAATGGAGTCAAGCCTCGTGTCTCCACACGTGGGGTGTTTGCCTCTACCCTCACCCTCATCTCCTCTGAGAGGATTCCGAGCACACAGAGTTTTCCACTGCATTTCACAGCACGTTCCCCAAACATATGGATCTTCCAGCCCCTTCAGCTATCGGGATTTCTCAGACGAGGAATGTTTTGACATTAGGAAAAGAAAAAAACCATCTTGCAACAGGAGGAGCATCCCTGTGGCACAGGGTGTCACGCTCTGGATGGTGCCACATATTGACAGTAACTGAGAGGTGCCAGGAGGTGAAATATAAACATTTAACCTCTTTTTGGTTTAGTTTGGGAACGACAATTTCATCCTGAGCCACACTCTGCCCTGATTTTCAGTTCAAACCACATTTTACCCCTGACATTTCACACCAGAAGGGATCTCCTCATCTCTGTGCTACGCTTGGGTTTAGAGATCTCTACAATCAGGTTCCTCCAGGCTGCCTCAGCAAAACTTCTTTGCTGTATTGCACATTTCTACACAAACAAAACCCCCCAAAGCAGCAACTTGACCTATTACAACCCAGCTCCACTCACTCCTCATTTTTAATTCATCTTTCTCCTTTGACTCCAGAAGACAATCCTTCTTTACAGGCCATGAAAAATTCAGGAGATGTAGAAAGGGAGATTGAGAGCAGCCCAGTGAAGAACCATTTGGCAGAGGCAGGGTTTAGTCCAGGATTGAGGATGTCACCGGGCCGGTGGACAAGTGCTAAGTCAGGCGAGTGTAAATCACTGGAGAGAGGAGATTTCAGATTTTCTGTTGATTTGCAGCTCCTGGGAGGGGGCTGGGGCAGCTCCAGGTGCAGGGGAAAGCTGGGAATTGCTGAGGTGGGTGCTCTGAAGGGAGAAAAATCAACCTGGCCATCCCAGCCTCTGGCAGCCCTCCTGTGGGTGCTCCCTGGAGGAAGAGGAGTGCTCTAAGCCAGCTGCAAGCTGGGCCCTCTAAGCCTGCTCTGAGGCTTAAGGCTGAGAATGCTTTGGGTTTTGGTTAAGCCTGCCTCAAGAACATATTTTAAAAATGATGGAACTAACGAACATTTAGGAAAAAAATAGAAATGTTTCCAGTTGTATAGGCACGGCCTGGGCTCTGGGTGTATTCTGAACCCAGAGCAAAAAATACCAGATGAATTAATGTGCCAATTAATATCAGATGAAATAAATCTCATGCACTGAAGACGAAGAGGTCAGAGAAAGGGCGATTCAAGAATTTACAGAAGGAAAGGTCTGGAAAGGTTTCCACTTCGCCAGGAGTAAAGCCGAACCCTTAAACCCTCGGACATCAGAGTGTGAGGCACTATGAGCACGCTCTGCCGTGCCCAAACACACCTCCAGCACAGCTGAAAGGGAAACCACGGCGGGGCTGGGCACGCCACACGGGCCAAGTGACCCGGCTGCAGGCTCGGGGATGGTCCTGGAATGCAAAGATCCCAGCTGGGAAACAGCTGGGCAGCTGCGGGGCAGGCAGCTGCAGAAATGAGTGCAGTGTTTCCCTGCAGCTGCAATTCGGGGTCTGTGGGGATCTGGGTGGTGCTGCCAGCCCGTTGCATTTGTGGGGTGCCCGGTGAAGGGAGGAGTGATGAACCTGGCTCCGTGTTCTCAGGAGGATAATTGATTATTTTATGATGCTGTATTATATTAAAGAATACTAAACTAAGCTATACTAAAGAATACAGAAAGGATACTTACAGAAGGCTAAAAAGATAATAATGAATACTTGTGACTCTTTCCAGGGTCCTGACACAGCTTGGCACTGATTGGGCAATAAATCAAAATAATTCACAGCAGAATCCAGTGCAACAATCACCTGTGGATAAACAATGTCCAAACACATTCCAAAGGAGCACAACACAGGAGAAGCAAATGAGATAATTATTGTTTTCCTTTTTCTCTGAGGCTTCTCAGCTTCCCAGGAGAAAAATCCTGGGTGAAGGGATTTTTCCAGAAAATGTGAATGCCACACCAGCCTTGGTGCACGGGGGTGGATTTGGGCTTGGTTTTCTTTCCTCTGTTGAGTGGAGAAAGCGATGAGGAACGAGGGAAAGAGAGGAAGAGCAGCAGGGAGGGAGGTGAGGGAGGGAAGGACGGCACGGTGTGGTCCTGAAATATTGAACCCAGGAGCTGCAGCAGCACTGACAAAATCCTGCTTTTGTCAACTTAGCTCACATCATCTGAGCAGCTCGAGGAGCCGTGCCAGCACGGGAACTTTGGCTGGCATATGCTGAGGTTCTACAGGGAGGAGCTGCCAGCACAGCTTTGCAGAAATGATTACAAGAGCAAAGAAGGAGGCTGTGCTGCCCTTCAGCTCCTTCAGGGAGAGCTCACACGTGCTCCCCCTGCTCCCTTCCCCATCACCTCCAAACACGGCCCTGCAGCCAGGCAAGAGCACAAGGGAAAGCTGGGGAAGTTTGGTGTTTCCATCTGATTTTTGGTGCCAGTGGGATTTCGATGCCCAGGGATTGCAGAGCACTGAGGGAACCTCAGGCACCTCCCGGTCTCCAGCAGTAGCTGAGCATCACTAAAACCCTTTCCAGGTGAGTAACTTGATGAGGAAATCTGGTTCCTTGTCCTCAGAGCAAGGCAGGAGCACATGGGACAGTCCCCTCCCTAATAACACCCAAATTATTGCCTCTTCCCATCCTGCAAGCCTACTGGAATAATTATATTTTGAAATATATTTAACAACACATAACCCTCAAAACCAAGATAGGATGATTGTACATTCCCATCCATTTTTTCCCCCAGAAATCACACAAATCTGTGTGTCAGAGCAGGGCATTCCAGCAGCTGGAGCAGCTGGATGAGGCGCTGAGTGTGAGAGGCGCTGCACCTAAAGCAAACCCCGCCTGATTTTCAGAGCAGGGCACAGACGAGCAGAGCTCTTTATTTATCAGCTAATCCTGTTGCTGGTAATAGGATTAGCAGCAAGAACAGATGCAGAGCGATTCCTGGTGTCTGTCCCAGCCCCAGAGCTGCTCCTGGGCAGTGCCAGGCAGGTGCAGGGATGCCTGCAGGTACCTGCAGCACGGAGCAGCTCTCTGCTTGCAGTGCCCACCCTGCTCCCAGCACGTTTCCAGATGGACTTTTTTTTTTTCCAAATCAAAGGCACAGGGGTCTTTGGCTCCGTGCCAGGGTCTGGAGCCGTCCAGGGCAGCCAGGGGAACGTCCTGGGTTCCAACAAGGGGACAAAGCAGCTGCAGGCATTGCCACGTGAAAATGGCAGAAGCATTTTCTGCCATTTCTGGCTGAAATGTTCCATAAGAAATGCTGCCTTTTTTTTTTTTTTTTTTTTTTTTTTTTTTTTAGAAAGGAAGCCAAGCATATTGTTAAGGTATTTTCGGCCTGCCATGCTGGAGATAATGATACCTCTGCAGGCTGCTCAGACCTGCAGCCAGGCACATTTCCATGAGGGCAGGTTTAACCGCAGCACCTCTGCTCCCTGGCTGCAGCTGCTCCCTAAACCCCCTGCCCCAGCAGGACGTGTCCACCTCCCAAATCCATTCCCAGGGGCCCACAGCCACCAAGAACAGAAATCACGAGTTTCAGAGATCTGGTTTTGCCTCCTGCCCAGCTCTCCCTTGCAAACCCCCCCTGCTCTGCTGTTGATTTAATCACCGTTTAATTAATTACCTGACACCCAGCCCGTGCTGAGCACAGGGCTGGAATCAGGAAACGTGGCAGGAGCTGACTCCAGAGGGGCTGCAGAGGCACCAAGAGCTTTGCCTGGACTTGGGTGGCACCAGGAATGCTGGCCCTGGCACAGCAAGGGGTCCCTGAGCTCCACAAGTGTCCCCCCCTCCATCTCTCCTCATCCTCACCAGAACAAGATCCCAAGGGCCAAATTCCCTGTCCTGGGGTGGCTGCAGTGCCCTCAGGACCAGTGCCAGGCTACCTCAAACACATTCCAGGTGTGGAAAACGCCAATCTCTCGGTTTAAATTTTTAAAAGTTTAATAGCAATGAAATGGTTGTAAAAATAGCAATACAAATTAGAGCAATAAGAATTTGGACAATCAGAGTTAGGACAATAAAAGCAAAGAATGTTTGGATGCTTTCCTCAAAAAAAAGCATGGCTTGCTAGCAAAGGATTAACCCTTAAAAGCAATGTTCATATTGCATATTCATATATGATTCAAGAACTCTGCTCAAACAAAGGCTGTGTTCTGGTTATGGTCAACTTTCCCCCCTTCATTTTGTACATGATGGTCAGACTCCCTGGATCCTGCAAGGAGATCAGTTCTTCACAGCAAGGAGGCAATAATTCTTCTCTTTGGGATTTTGGTGTCTTGTTGCTGTTATCTCTGTGCAAAGAATTTCTTGATTCTCTCATGTCTTTCTTGAGCTGGTCAAAAAGTGTCTTACATAGCACAATTTCTATTTTAACATTAAAATTCTATTATAAAATTAAATTTCTATTTTAACTAAAACTGTATTTAATACAGTGCTTAATAAAATTAATACAGCACGACTTTCTAACACAACACATACAATATTCATTTTAATGTTTGCAAAAAGCCAATAATGAACATTTTTCACACAGGTGATGCTGGAATTGCCTTCCCAGGCAGGATATGAGGAAGCAAAGCCCAGCAGTGCCAGGCTGCTTCAGATCCTGGAGCTCCAGCTGGGAAACTCCAGTTAGAAGTTCAGGAGGAATAAAAGCTGAACTTCCTGTGCCACTAAAACCACTAAAAGGAAGGAGCATAGAGCTGGAAGAAGAATTTCCTTTGGATAATCCACATTCTGGTAAAAAATATCCTTCCAGTTTTGCCATCAGCCAGGAAGAGGGTGCAGAAAGAAACATTAATTTTGGTTCTTTAATTGAATCTCCCATTTCACACCCCAGTGCCTGAGGAGGGTGAGGCAGCCAGACACGCTGTCAATAAGTGGAAATTGAGGTCAAGTTATCTCACAGGGAATTTGAGTTTTCATAGACAAATCCTGCAAATTGGCATCACAAACTCAAGTTATTATCCCCATTTTCACAGCAGAAGTAATAAATAATATTTGGTGTTTCCAGCATGCTCCTCAGCGAGCAAGCTCTGTGACACATCCAATGAATTTTAATTAATTAATCCTTGCATGGGCAGAGTGTTACACACATTTTATGACTTCAGTCAGATTGACCATTGCTAATTACATTAAAGAACCTCCAGAGCAGCAATCTGAAACCCCAGGCCAGGGCTGTGCACAGGGCAATGAGTGACAGACCTTGAAGAGCCTGGAATTTAAATGCAAATAAAGAGAAAGAAAAGAGAACCTCCCTCCCCGGTGTTGCCCTCTTCTAGAGATGGAAAACTGATCCTGTAAAATCATGGAATCAGTGGGGCTGGAAAAGACCTCCAAGGACAGCACTTGACCAGATCCCACCTAAACTGAACCACATCCACTTGTTTTTTAACATCTCCATGGTCTGGGACTCCACCTCTGCCCTGGGCATTCCTTCCAATGAAGAAATTTTCCCTAAAATCCAACCTGAACTTGCCTTGGTATAACTTGAGGCCATTTCCCCTCGTCCTAGAGGAGTAAAGATGCCAGGATTCTGGAAAAAAAAAAAAAAAAAACAAAAACAAAAACAAAAAAACCCAAACTTAAATTTTCATGCAAAGAGCGGAAATTTGAGTTTCTAACTCAGCATTTAGGATTGTAACCACTCAGAATTCCAAATGCGCTCAGCAAACACCAGATTCCATCAGCACCAAGGGCTTGCCAGGCCTGGAAAACGAGGCCATGCCTTTCCAGCCTTCCTGTGGGAGGTTTCATTTTCCCATTTTCCTCACCCAAAGAGCGGCCCCGAGCCCAGGCACTGCCTGTGGGGAAGGTTTGGGGGCACAGCGCTGATCCCCCACCTCTCCTGCCTCAGCCTCAGCCTCCAAAGATGGATTTAATTCCTCTAATTTCAGATTTTCCAGCCCTCTGGAGCTGCTCAGATGGAGCCAGCAATCACACCCTGCAAGCTCACCACGACCCAAAGTGAGGAGCACACACCGCGCCACGGAGGATTTTCACTTGTGAAGCTCTGGCACAGCCTGGTCATTCCCCTCCTGTGGAGCCCTCTTTGAAATTCCAGCAGTTTTGTTTAAAAGCACCAGCTTTGTGGGGAGCTGGCTTCTTCTGCACGGGGGTTCTTTGATTCAGAGCTGTGTGTTATTCTCTGGAGGAATGCCACACGTGTTCGTTTTTCAGTCATTAATTTCTGCTAAAACAGTTCAATCTCTGCGAGATCAAAGCTACTTTTGCTATTTAGGTCAGCCATATTTTTTTTTTATTCCCCAAATGAACCAAATGAAAAGTTTATGCTCAGCGCTATTTAAAAATAATAATTAAAAAAATATATAAATTAAGTATTTCAGGATGTTTGCATGCTCTGCAAGGAAAAAAATGAGCAAAAATATCATTTATTATAAAACTTGTTGGAGTAAGAAGAATCCCAAGGAGGCACAACTCAAAAGCAAAGTAGAGGGGGAATGGCTTGCCAAGGACAAAGGGCAGGGATGGATGGGATTTTGGGAAGGAATTCCTGACTGGGAAGGTGGGGAGGGGCTGTCCATGGTTCCATGAAATCCATGAATATTTCTACTTCCCTTCTGCCCCCCCAGAGCACCCCTTCAGCTCCCTCCTTGTGCCCCCCGAGTCCCCAAACCCAGTTCCAGCAGAATCCCCCTCCGTGTTTTCCCGTTTTACGGCCGGTCCTCGTCAATACGCATCAAACCCAACTTTTAACCACAGCTTTTCTTTAATATTTTACGAGCAGCAGATTTACAAATTATTCCATAAAAGTTCTGCTGGATGGGCTTTCTGATGTTGTAATGCTGTCTATTTGTCATCTTGTAAAATTAATTAAAGGGAGCTCAATGCTATGGACGTTTTAATAAAAAAAGTGTAAAAAAAACCCAAAAAAACCCAAACCAAACCAGGCGTGCATTTTCCCTGGCTGACTGTGGAGCTGGAATCTCAGGAGATCTGGGAGTGTCTCAGTTAAACTTACACCCTAAACCCCAGCACAGGTCATTTATGGGCAGCTGATCATTGTTGTAATGTTCCAACAAGGCCTTGAGCCAAGCAAGGCCTCTGCCCTGCCGTGGATGTCCCCGGTGTGTGTGGGACAGGGACACACAGGTACAAGGAGCAAGCACAGGGAAAATCCCCCAGATTGGTTTAATCAGCCCAGAGTTTGCTTTTCAAGGAATCCTGGAGATATTGGGGTGGGAAGGAGCCTCAAATCCCATCCAGAGCCATGGCAGGGACACGTCCCACCATCCCTGGTGTCTCCAGGCTGGCTTTGGACACTTCCAGGGATCCAGGGGCAGCCCCAGCTCCTCTGGGAATTCCATCCCAGCCTCTCCTGACCCTCCCAGCCAGGAATTCCTTCCCAACACCCCACCTAAATTTCCCCTCTTTCATTTTCACCTGGAGAAATCCCACCACCGCCTCCCCTGCCCGCTCAGTGGCCTCCCAGTTGATCTGTTACTGGGAGCACTGGGAGAGCCCCTGCCTGGAGCCCTCCCCTGCCAGGGGAGCAGGAACAGTTAAAAGAGAAGAAGAAAAGCCCTGGCAAGGCCGGGCTGCTGCAGCTTTAAGGGCTTTGGCACCCAGGCAGAGCTGAGGCTGCTGAGCCAAATCTCACACAAGCTCCTTTTATTCCGCGCGCTGCTGGCGGAGGGGGGAAGGAGACCAACTGTGGCAGAAACAACGTGTGACATGAACACAAAACAAATGCCCGAATTTCAGCTAAATTCCCCAAATTCACGGGGCTTCAGCGCGGAAGGTGGAGAGGGCAGAGAGAGGGACAAGAAGGGTTTGTGTGCCCCACAGGCAGAGGAAGGAGCTGAAAGAGCAGCTCCAGGGAATTCTGCTGGGGAACTGTGGAGCTCACTTCCATAAATGTGTGCCCAGAGGAACTCCATTGCCAGGTGTGGAAAATGCGTGTTTTATGATTGGCTTTTCGCAAATGTTAAAATGAATATTGTGTGTGCTGTGCTAGAAAGTCATGCTGCATTAATTTTATTAAGTAGTGTGTTAAATATAGTTTCAGGTTATGACATAATGTTAAAATAGAAACTATGCTGTGTAAGATACTTTTTTTAAAGAGAGGACTTGCACCAGGATAGCAGCCACAGGACACCTAAATCTTTCAGAGAAAAAGAATTTATTGCTCTCTTACCAAGTTCTTCCCAACTCCAAAGAAGTTGACAGTGACCAGACAGAATTCTTTGTTTGAACGGAATTTATGCATCATGGATGACATGTATGAACATGCAACAAGCTATTGCTTTTAAGGGTTAATCCTCTGGTAACGTGGGTCCTTTTTTGGGCTTATTTTGCCCCAAAAAAGGTACCCAGACTGTCCCTAACTCTTTCTTTTTATTGTCTCATATTGTCCTAATCGTCCAAATTTTTATTACTCTAATTATATTACTATTTTAATAACTTATTACTCTAATTATATTACTATTTTAATAACTTATTACTCTAATTATATTACTATTTTAATAACTTATTACTCTAATTATATTACTATTTTAATAACCATCTTATTGCTGTTAAACTTCTAAAAATTTAAAAACAAGTGATTGGTGTTTTTCTCACAGGGGAATTGAGAGTGTCCAACAAGCAGCAGACCCAAAGGAACAAATGGGCCAGTCACAATGGAGATGGCAACAAATCATGCAAATCCCTATTTTAGCCCCCAAAAAAGGGCTAAAGATCATCTAATTCCGTGAGTGTTGCCAGCATTTATGTGCTTAATCTATTTAAAAATTCCAGCTGGGTTACCACAGATCCTTTGGCACGTGCTGGGGTGTTTTACTTACAGATGGTCATGGCTAAAAGCCTTATCAACAATTGATGGATTCAAAGGAATATAAAGCATTCCACAGCCCCAGTGCCTTTCCTCAGCCTGTCTTACCCACATGGGAAGGGCTTGGCTGTGACCAGGTCACATCAGCCTCACCATGATTTGTTTAGGTTGGAAAAGGCCATTAAAACCGTTGGATTTTTTTTTCAGAAAGATGGCAAAAATTCTGGCAAGGCACAATGTGAGAAAAACCTCACTTCACAGCCCAAAACCTCATGAATGTTGTGTTCTGAAAACCACCCAAACACAGGGCTTAGGTCAACCTGAAGTGGAGCAAAAGGTGCTTCCCTGACCCCATTTGTACTTTATAACACTTTACAAAATATATTTTTTCAAACACCGAAGAATTTAGAATGGCAGATCAACCTTTTCTCTCGCTTATCTTTCTCAAGCCCAGATTTTAAGATAAAACCTCTCAGGGTATTCAGAACAGCTGGAAAAGGTATTGACATGGTGTCAGAGAAATGAAAAGTACATTTCTGTAATCTCTGAAGCTGCTGATCATTACAGACTTGTCATCTTATTACAAACCCAAATCAATGCTGGGTTTGTTTTTTTTTTTGCTTTTACAGCATAATCTGCGCTGAAGAAGAATTCCACTGATTGCTTTGTCAATGACTGATATGGAACCAGACAGGGACTTTCACAGGAATCAGCTCCCCCTTTCCCCTCCAAAATCTGTCCCACCCCCAGATCTGATATTAAATTCTTTGTCTCCAGACTCCCTGGCTGGCAAGGACGAGCTCAAACAGCAACTCAGGAATAAAAGCGATTTTTTGGTTTGATGTAAAACAAACAGGGATCTTTCTATGGATTTCTTTCTGTGGATTTCCATGACAGTCTCTATGTTCAGCTTTGAGAAATTAGCTCCATCACACTCAGTTCAATGGGATAGATGAGGAGAAAAATGTTTCAAGTGCTAAGTATAAAAAATCCTTTTGCTGCTGGAGAAATGTCCTTGAGTACAAACCTGGGTCAGACTTTAAACTTGAGGCATCTGGAATAGATCACCAAAGGGCAGCGCTGTCAGTAAAAATCAATGGAAGTCAGCAAAGCCCTCAAAATTCACAGCCATAACCCAGCACTTACTCCAAGAGTTCAGAAATACCTGCGTGAGCCAGTGTGAGAAGGGAGAGGAACACCGGGAATTCTCAGGGATGCCACTTGTTTAAAAAAAAAAAAAAAAAAAAAAAAGTGGAGAAAAGACATGAGGAGATACCCACAGGCCGAAAAATAGAGAGCAAATAACAAAACACCCTTGTGGGGGTGCACTGGGTTAGAAGATTGGTGATGCTGGAGCCCATCACCTTCCCCCAGTCCTGGGCACATCCATGGCTTGTCTCACCTGGCACAGGATCAGGAACTGCTCAGTTGGGAATCCAAGCTGTGAGAAATGATGCTCACTTCCAAAAAACGTTGAAGGTTTGTTAAAACCTTATAAAAAATACAACAGAAGACTGAGTAGAGAAAATACTACAGCAGCAGGAGCAGAGGATTTTTCCCATCATGTGCTCCTCCACATAATGGATATTTTACTTTTTAACCCTTTAACCCCCACAAAGTTCTGTCCTCTGACTCCTCCTCCACTGCCCAGTGGTGGAGGTCACTTCATTAAACCTTGATTGGGGGTCAGCTGTTGCCATGGTAACGAGCCAACCCTCCCAAATGTCCCAAATCCATACCACCCCCTGATAACAAGGCAAGGGGGAAAAAAAAAAACACCTATAAATCTATAAAACTTCTCATAACATATCCATAATATTTGCCTTTTTAATTGTGAGATCAACCAGTGCATTACTCATCTATCACAAAGCTGATTTATATTTCAATTCCTAACTGATAAATGAAAAAAAAAAAAATTAGCAAAAATCGCCTGCTTGTGTTCTAGAGATCAGATCCTGCACTTGAAAAGGACAGCAAAGAGGAAAATCCTCCAGCTTCCCATCCTGACGTTGGGAAGGAGCAGCAGTGACCTTCTGCAACGATTCCCATCCGAGCAGAATCCTTCTGCAGGCACGAGACCCCCGGGCTTGACATAAATACAGCAGTCAGAGAGGATCATAATTATTGCTGGCTTTTAATGATTTTAATAAGCTGGGAGAATGAAAGGCAGGTTAACCATTCATCTGCACCTGACAGATTTCATTAAAAGCTCCCCGTGCTGAAAGGTCTCGTTTGACACATTTTGTCTGCAGGTCAGAGCACAGCCCTTCCATCTTTCCAGCTGCATTTGCAGGAGCTCTGCTCTCCATAACAAAGGAAGGTTTTAAGAGGCAAACACTGCCTGACAAATGAGCTTCGACCCAGGCATTATCCCTGTGGCATCACTGAGTTATTTGTTTCTCTACTTTGGCATCAGCTGCTTGTGCTGCACTGCTGGGGATGGGCAGGGTCCAAAGGGAGGGAAAAGAAATCCATAAATAACAATAATCATCTTTCCACAACGAAACCATCGCCCTTTTTGTTGTATTGATAACACAGGGCAGTGATGCAATAAATATATTTTATTATTAAATAAACCCCTGAGGTGAACCACACCCAAAACCCCAAACCAAGCCCTCCCTCCCCAGTAACTCAACTCCCAACTCATTTCTGGCAATCTCATGGAAATCAGAAATCAGGGAATGGTTTGGGTGGCAAGGGACCTGAAAGCTCCTGTAATTCCAGCCCCTGCCATGGGCAGGGACATCATCCACAATGCCAGGGTGCTCCAACCCCGTCCAGCCTGGCCTTGGGCACTTCCAGGGATGCAGGGGCAGCCACAGCTGCTCTGGGCAGCTGAAAATTGGGCCCATAAAAGGCCCATCTGTGAGGAATTCTGGCCAGAGACCAGAGCAGGAGGTTCTGAAGGGTGTGCTCACAATTAGAAAGTTCAGAAGTGACCCAAGGGGTGACCCCAACGCTGGAATTGCAGCTGGGGGCCCAGGAATGCATTCCAGGACTTTGGTAAACCACTTCCCTGCTCCATTCCACGACCTCCTTCTCTCCTTCAGCCATGCCAGGTGCAGGAAGAGCTGGCAGAGCTGTTTGTCAGTGGTGACTGAGGCAGGCATTCCAGCTCCAGCAGGAAAGAACACGACGGGCTCCAGGAGAGGGAACACAAACCTTGCCAGGAGGTGCCACCACCAGCAGAAGCTTCTGTTGAGACTCTCTCAGACCCACCAGCAGCTCCTTTTCCTTCCAGGAACGCTGCCACAGCCCAGGCAGGATTTTTCCCTTTCTCAGTTGGAATGGCAGAAGAATTCCACGAGGGAAATCAGCAGCCAAATAAAGATAATGGCAGGGAATGAGCAGCGTGAAGGGGATTAGCTGTGCTGAGTTAACAGGATCACCCACCAGCTCCCAGGGAATGTGGGCAGACCCTCTCCTGCCTCCCCTCCCAAGGCAGCTCCATCCAGCCATACCCTTGGCATCTCCTCAGAATAAATGTGCCCATTTCAGGCTTCCAGGAAATAATGACTCGCACTAATTGCTCTAATGAGGATTCTACTTTGACTTCCCTCTTGCTGGATTTCTTTTCTCTTCCACATAAAGCCATGCTGTTGGAAGAGCTGAGCTTAATGAGTTTCATGGTGTCAGTCCAGTTTCTCTTGGAGCAACCTCCATAAGCAGCAACCCAATCACACTAATTAGGCCCCTCGTTGCCACTGTCTGCAGTAAAGCCAAGGACAGGAGGGATATTAACCCACCTCCTTTATGAGAGCACTCTCAGAGCGATCCCCACAGATTTAAACAGAATTACACTTGCAGAGGGCCAGGGAGAAAAAAAAAAACCACACTGAGAGTCCTCACCTCAGGTTGAGGACAAATCAAATATTCTGAGGTTTGATGCATCCCTGCCCAATGCAATTACAGCTCTGCTGAAGGTCGTTGTATTGATCTGAGACAGGGGAGAACAAGGGGGGAAGATGTTCCTGCCCTGCTCAGACAAAACTTTGGTGGAAAATCCCCCAAGCAAGGTGGCAGGAAACTTGAGAGGTCTCCAGAAAGGATTGTTAGTTCTCTAAATCAGAGAGGAGAAAGTTTCTGTTGTCTCCAAGAGTGAATTTTCTCCAAGAGCAGAGGGATGGGGCAGGAGAGGAATAAATCAGCTTGGCTGAGTGGGAATGTGGGGCTGCTGGAGACATTCTCACTTGTCTTACTGGTTTCCTCGGCTCAGGAATGCTCAGGAAAGGAAGGAGACAGCACAGAGCTTGATTGATGTCTAAATTATCAACAGGGATCTTGGGCAGAAATCAAGATTTGGCCTCACCTGGTTTCAGCCACCCACAAATAAACGCCGTGGACAGAAAAGTGAGGACAGCTCCAAGTTCAAACCTCGCTCCTGTAAATTATTCCAGACTGGGCTGCCAAACCCAAAATAAAGCTCTGAGATCAGCAGCCCCTCCTGGGAGTGTCACCCCCGACTCCTCAGCTCCTGAGCATGGCAGGGAACCTGAAATCAATAGGACAATGACAGAGAGTCTTTGCACCCTTGGTGACATCCCCTTTGTCTGAACACTCCAAAAAACATCCCGAGCGCTCCCTAACACCACTGCAATTTTTGCTGGTTCTTCTACAGTAACATTTAGAAGATGATCCACAAGGGTAATATTAGAATCCACAAGAAAATGCCCTGCTCAAGGGTATTTGCATTTTGCAGATGCATTTTGGGTCTTCCTTTGAAGAAGCAGATTAAGCTCAGGACTCCTTTGTCTATCAAAGGGGAAAAACCCCTTGGAATGTGAGCATCCACCTGGGTTCACCCCGTTCAAAATCCACCAGGTCTTAATCTCCTTTCAGAAGACTTAGCTGGATTTAGATGGCAGGAGGAAGAAGAGGGTGCAGTGGGCACGGGAGGAGTGGAAAGAAAGGGAAATCTTTAAATTGCCATCGATGACCAGAGGAGGGAAAGCAAAGGCTGCTGCCCTCGGGGCAGGATTTGTTACAAATCCCTGTTGGGAGCAGCTGCATCCCCTGGGGATTGGCAGGGACAGCCTTCCACCCTTTGGGGTCCGGTTCAAAGCCGGGGCACGGCAGGCTTTAGGCAGTCACAGGGACAGGCTGGAAAGTGATTTTCCTTCCTAATCTGAAAGCAGCGAGGGATCTGCTCCTCGCCGCACGGGGAGCTCCCCCTCCTGTCCTGCTCCTTGGATATGCGCAGGATGTTCCCTCTGCTCCCGAAGGCAGAGCCTGGCGTCTCAGCCCTTGTCCTGAACCAGTGTTTAATGGTTCTTGTGGTGTTCCCATCGGTGAAAACAATCCCAGTTACTCTGGAGCCTGCCGTACAAGGCTAAACCAAGAACAAATCAAAACCTGCTCGCTCCCATGGATGGATTTTTCCATCAGTTCCATGAATGATTATGAAAGCTTTTTTATGTGAGACTGGTTCAGTCCTGCTCCTTTTCCCCCCTCATGCTGCCTCACAGGGAATTCTGATTATTCACTATCATCTGGGACAGGAACTGCTTCCAAATCCCAGTTTCCAATGGAACAGATCTCCTCAGGTCAGCGGGGGGACAGAGTAAGGAGTCGGTTCACAGAGGAAGGAAGAAAGAGGAAAAATCTTAGGGACTTTTGTCCTACCCACATCCCAATTGTGGCAAGTATTTTCTGCCACACTGAGATCCTTAAAAGTCTCCTGTCCCTCAGAGAAACCCCCCAGACCCCTCCCAGTGCCCGGGCAGGGATCTCTTGCTGATCTCAGCTGTCCCTGTGCTGCTTTTCAGGGGGGGAGCAAACGCCCTGAGAATTCATCAGACAGATTTTGGCCACAGCCACTCGTTTGCTTGCTACAGGGTGGATCAGGGGAGGTTGTATCTCCAAAAACCCCCAAGTGGAACATGCCCTGAGCCCTGTCAGTGCAGCGCAGGATGAACCTGGCCAGGCACAAGGGACTGGAGAGAGGCACAGGGATATTCCTGACCACGGAGACAATACAAAGAAATCAGTCCCCAGTGTAAATCCTGAACGGTGGCACAGTTTCACATCTGAGGACTGAGTTCCTGGACGCCCAAAATTCTCAGAGATCCCACAGGAAATTGCAGGGTTCCTGTGGGACAATCCACACCTCACACCTGCTCCCTGCCCATTGAAGTGTTTTCTATTACAAGAACTCCTCATGGCTTCTGGAACCCCAGCTACCCAAATCTAGTCCCTTTTTTGGAGGCCCTGCGTTAATTCCCATGCCATCTGCACTGTTTCCTGGGACAGAGAGAATTCCTAATGATAGGCAAGGTTTGTCAAAGGCAGCAGCTCATTTAGGCCTGGCTCCCCTTAACAAACCAAGGCTCTTCATCTGTCCTTTTAAGTTATCCTCAAAAGGCTTTATTTCAACAGTGCAGATGAAGACTCAGTCTTTTTAAGTAACTGCTTTATCCTCTTTGGGAGGCAATTAAAGAGTGCAAGAAATTACCACCTTCTGTTTCTATTCTTGTCAGGCCTGGATAATTGGTTTGTTTTAAGGGAAGGAAAGCCAGTTAGGCATTGCCAGCTCCAACATTTCGAGCTGCTTGGAGATGAGCAGGGCAACAACAGCTCTGCCAGAGCAAAGGGCAGAGGGAGAGGAGCCCCACATCTCCCTGTAGGCAGGTGGCAGCTCTGGCATCCCCTGGATCTTCAGAAAAGTTCCCTCATCAACGTCCTGCCCTCCTCTCCCCATCCTCCCCGTGTCTGGGACACCCACGGAATTTTAGAGCACACTCAGGGAGATTTTCACATCACCAGGCCCCAGGTGAGCTCTCCCTGCCCTGCTGTGCTGCTTTCCCTGTTCCACTCAGGGCTGGGAAATGCGAAATATTCCCTGTGGATCCCAAACCCCGAAGTGCCCCACTGCCACGTTCCAAAGTTAGCGCTGCTGATGGAAGTGCGCTGAATTTCAGAGAACACACAGCGACTGATGGATGCTGGAATGTTGGGGGACAGATGATGGACTTTGGTTAGCATCAGAGATTTGATAACAGGAAAAGCAAAGGAAACTTTGAAAATTAGACCCGGATTGCAAGAAGATTCAATCAAACACGTTCACCGGAAAAAGAAACCCATTAAACTCTGCAAGCACGAGATGTTGTTACAGGCAAAAGTTTCTGCATGTGATTTTAATCTAATCATATATATTATATGTATACATTCCCAGTCTCCCTAAAATAGTATATAAGTGTTTGTATCCCACAATAAAATCAGGTTCTGATCACAGAGTCAGTGTCCCTGTCGCTCTCCATCGCCGACAGCCCTGGCTGGGTTTGGTGGCCCCCAGGAGGGTTTGGTGGCCCCGAGTTGGAATGCTGGGGGACACAAGACAGATGATGGATTTTGGTTAACTCAGAGATTTGATAACAGGATGCCTTGGCAAAAGCCAAGGGAACTTTGAAAATTAGACCTGGATTGCAAGAAGATTCAATCAAGCACGTTCACCGGAAAAAGAAAATCCCATTAAACTCTGCAAGCACGAGATGTTGTTACAGGCATAAATTTGTGCACGTGATTTTAACCTACCCATTGCAGTACACATTCCCAGTCTCCCTGGAACAGTAGACAAGCATTTGTATCCCACAATCAGATCAGGCTCTGATCAGAGCCAGTGTCCCCGTGTCTCTCCATCGCCGACCGCTGCGCGCACGTTAGAGGGGAAGGGATGCACTGCAGATTCCAGGAGCCCCTGTTTCCCTGGCCAGCCCGTGCCAGGGGCAGGGAATGCCCCGTGCCAGGGGCAAGGAATGCCCCGTGCCAGGAGAAGCAGCCCTGGCAGCAGCAATTAGCAGCCTGACCCACGTCAGCTGTTTGCCAATAATGCAGCTCCTTCAGCCGCTGCTCTTTAACTACAGGCTGGGAAGACAAATCCATACAATCACTAAAATTGATCAAGAGTGGATGAGGGAATGACAGAAAGTTTCTGGGCTGGATGTATCCACGGTGCACACGCCTCAGCTTGAAAGGTTTGAAATTCAATTACAGAAACTGAAATAAATGACCATAATGTTTTCTATTATCAGATACATACAAATCATCCTCCCTTCCTTCCCCTGCCCCAATAAAACAAATTTCAATTACTTTTTCATAATCAACAAGCTTGACCTTCTATCAGAGTCCTTTGGCAGTGCAGAACTTTGGAAGTTAAATCATGGATCAGAACAGGACAACACAGCAGAGGATCTGCAGCTTCCAAGTGCAGCATCTTGGTTAAAAAATAAAAGGATCAAGTGCTTAAAATGCAGCTGGGGCAACCAGTGGAAAAGCTGAGCGTGGCACGTGCCATGGAACACCAAAATCTAGGATAATTAATGGGTATATACATAATTTCTCGTGTTGTGTGAGACTGCAAAACTCTGGGGTGTCCAGAAGAAATCCCCCATCTTTGCCTGTCAGCTAAAAAGTCATGGATGTGATTCCCCCTTGGAATCTGCAACTCTCAGAAACGAAAAGTATTTATCAAGGGGCTGAAGCCATGGCCTATTAAGGAGTTAATCAATTGAATTAGTGCTTGGTGCAGATATTTGAGCTGGTTTTAGGGCTGGTATTGAGCTGGTCCTAAAAACCCCCCCATGCTCAAATCAAAGAGGTTAATTTACATCTCTCAATAATCTGCAACCAGAAATAGCAGAGCTAAAAATAAGGTTGGTTTTTTTTTCCCTCTGCCATTCATGCCAGCCCCTCAGAAATCAGTTGTTTGCTGTGCCTGAACCTTGTGAGGGAGATTTTCTGGGGGTTCTGCAGGTTCCCAGCACGTTCCTCTCACCCTGGAGCAGCTGAGGGGTGAGTAAGGGCTGGGATGCGCAGCCAGCACGGAGCTGCCACTGCAGACCCTCAGGGTGTGTGTGGAAAAGCTCTTTTCCCAACCCCAGAGCTCATTCCTGAGCCATTCTCAGCAAACTTCCCATTTCTGAGACAAATTCTGAGGTCTGGAGCCTTCTGCTGCCGCGTGAAGAACAAAGCTGACACCCGAACCTTTTGCCTTGGGAAGGATTTGTGAGCCAGGAGGGGCAGAAGGGTTTTTAGCAGAGGAATCTCCAGATTTAAGGCCTCAGCTTCACCTGCTTCACTGGCCACTTCTCCTCCAGGATGGCTTCTGACGGCACAAAGTGATGGCTTTTGATGCCACAGCTCCGTCCCTTTATTTTTGTTTCAGTGGCATTTGAAATGGAATTAAAAATCCCCGCACAGCAAGATCTGCAGACAAAATAAACCTGTTGAAAACATCACAGTCACATCTCAGCTGTCTCAGCTACCCCTAAGCTTGTAGATACATAAAATTTGCATTAAAAAAGCTTCCTGAGCCTTTTCCTCCCTCTACCTCCCTTAACATGATGTGATTTGGGCTCTGGTTTTACATCACCACAAAATAAAATAAAAAATACAGGGAGTTTTAGTTGTCACAGGAGCAGAGAAGAAAACAAAAAAACAAACACGGAGTTGCCAAGGTTACTGACACTCCTGGCTGAGATGAATGGAATTGGTAGGGAGGAGACTGAGACACTCAACTCCATTTTCACAGTCCTATCACAGATGGGACCAGCCCTTATAATTTTCTTTTTTTGGGTTTTTTTATTGTTTTGGGTTTTTTTTATCCTCCTGAGGAATTTAAATCAATTTGCATCCAGCAGAATTCTTCAAGCACTGCCTTGAAACTGTAAGGCTCCAAGAACTCAGGTGGAATTGCCCCAGCCCTGAAGTGCTGATCTGCTGAAGCTCCCAAAACCCACCTCGTACTCAAATCAAAGAGCTGCATTTACACATCTCAATAATCTGCAGCCACAAATAGCAGAGCTAAAAATAAGGTTTTTCCTGTGCCATTCATCCCAGCCCCTCAGAAACCAACGGGTTGCTGTGCCTGAGCTTTCTGAGGGCAATTTTAACTGTGTTTCTATTGCAAACAAGTTGCTCCTCGTGTCTCAGAGACACAGTGCCAGGACCCAGGACATTCCTCTGGCTGCCCTGCGGGATTTGAGACCCTGGCAAGGGGCTCAGAGACCTTGTCACGGAGTCAAAAACACCTGTGCCTTCGATTTTAGCCCATGGAACAAACTACCAACTTTGCACGAAGACGGACAAGGCACAAGAGTTTGAGTAGAATGATGGTTCATTTGTCACAGGGGGAAAAAGTAGAATTTTGGGGATTGCACCCCCACAAGGGCAGGGGGGGCACTGGATGGGCTCGAAGGTCCTTTCCAATCCAAACCAACCTGGAAAATGAGAGGAACTCAACAATTCCTGCGTTTTTTCGCGGGTGGCACAGCCGGAATCCGCGTGAGCGGGAACGAGCGCCCAAGGCCAGGTTGGATGGGGTCTGAGAAACCCGGGACAGCGGGAGGTGAACTTCCCATGGCAGGGGTGGCACTGGATGGGCTCTAAGGTCCTTTCCAACCCAAACCAACCTGCAAATTGAGAGAAACTCAACAATTCCTGTGTTTTTCGCGGGTGGCACAGCCGGAATCCACGTGAGGAGGAACCAACCCAGCGTAGCTCACACTGGAACGTTCCTGCTCCAGCCCAATTCCCCCTGGCACCACAAAACACGGCCCAGGAGCATTCCCTGGTGTTATTAAATAAACACTGGGGAGGGCTGGATGTGTCAGGATGCAGGAGGCTGGAAAATCCACGGCTCTCCTGAGACAGCATCCGGAGCTGAGCCTCCCAACTTATTTAGGACTTTCCTTTGAACCTCGGTGAGTTTTTAAGCCTTATCTGATGAGCATAATGATATTAAAGTGTTTTTCATTACCTATAAAAAATGAACAAAAAGGATAAAGCTGCTCCAGACTGAGGCTGTTTGAAAGGAATCAATAGTCTGAATCCCTCAGTAGATCCTGCTCGGAAAATAAAGCATTTGTTTGAAAAGAAAAGGAATTATTTGGATGTGAGAAGCAAGTTTCACCAAAAGTACCTTTGGGAAAAATAAAAATCCTGGGGAGATTTAAGAAACAAATGGAAAAAAAATCTCATAAATAGTTATAGGTATATTCATGGATATTCTTGTTTGTATGTGTGCAACAAAAATCTCTGCATTGAGAGGCACAAAAGCCACAAATTCAGCACTCTGGAGGAGATTTGGAGGCAAACAGTTTTTTAGGTGGAATTCATGGAAATCTGATAGAGTTAACACTGGGCAGAAAAGGATACGCTGAGCCAGAGGCACAAGGCAAACAAAAAAAACTACTCTTTACCTGAAAACCTAACCAAAAAAAAAAAAAAAATCCTTACAGTTTTGGAGCTCTGTGTTCATTTTGCTGCCAGGCAAGCCCACGATCCCACAGGGGAATATCTCAGTCAGGAACAAGACCCAGGAGCAGCACTAACTGTGAATTTTCTGCTCTTTTTGTTGTTGTTGTTGTTGTTGTTCAGAATATATTGATTTTTGGAGCTGTAGCTTTTCACGGGGATGTCTCCACTTCAAGGAACACTTGTCACAAAAATTTGTTCGCACCTGACAAATTCTGGGGGAAATGTGAGAGGGAATTTTTGTAGCAACAAGTCCTTGTTTGGAGAATTGTGGATTCCACATCCCTGGCAGTGCCAAGGCCAGGCTGGACGGGTTTGGGCACCCTGGGACAGTGGGAGGTGTCCTGCCCGTGGCAGCGGTGGCACTGCGTGGGCTTTGAGGTCCTTTCCAACCCAAACCAACCTGGAATTCTGTGATACTTCTCAGACCATTTCCTCTATAAACTCAGGCTCTAAACTCTGCTCCTGTCTGTTTTTCACATTATTTGCCCAACTTTGGGCTTCAAGAATGGGTTGAGAAACCTGGGAAACTTTTCAGCTTTCCTGAAATTAATGTTACTCCTTGTTTACAGCAGCACTGCAGTGGATTAATTGAATTTTGATTCAGCATGGGGAAGAAATGTTTTTCCTGAAGAGAACAAGGATTATTTGTTATCATAATCAGAGATGCCATCTTGGTTGTGACACGAGCCACGCTCTCTATCCATGGGGTAGGGAAATAGGCACAGGCCAAGAGGCAAAATTAGGGAAAAAAATAAACCTGCGTGGCTTGTACAGGATCTGTGCTGCTCCAGCTCCCACCTTAAAACCACTGAACATCTCCTCTCAGAAACACACCCTGTTACCCACTGAATAATTAATATCCCTCCTTTGATAAAGAACTTGTCTATGTTAATTGAAGAGATCCAGATCTGAGCGCAGAGAGGATTAATCCTCCCATGGTGTGTGAGCAAAGCTGAGCCCTTTCAAACTGCCTGAGCCAATTTACAGCAGCTCAGGATCAATCCTGGCTGCCCTCAAGGCTTAATTAACCCCGGGCACCTTGGCTATCAGGAAATGCTCTCCCAAGGATCCCGTGGAGCTGTTATCACCCGTGGGATGTGCTGGCCGTGCTGCTCAGAGCTGCAGGAACAGGGTTTTATTCCATTCATAGACCTGGCGTGGCCTCCCAGACACAGGATGAGCTTTCCTTGGGAGGAGCAGCAAGAATTATTGTATTTATGTGTTCAGTTTAATAAACAAACACAAAAGAAATAAATAAAAATCACTGAGGAGCCAGCCTGCCCACGGGTAGTCCTCCCAGCTGAAGCACTCCTGGGGAAAAAATAATTCCAGCCTCAAGTTTGCAAAGCCAGATCAAAACCAAAAAACTAAAAAAGAGTCTTTGCTTCCAGGATATTGGAAATATCCATAATGAGTAATTTTGCAGCTGGAGAGTGGGGGGAAAAGCAACAGTAAATGCAGTAATAGCACTTTTTTTTTCTTTTTTCCTGGGTTAGGAGGTGGGATTGGGGGAGATAATTTTTAATTTTTAGTTATCAATAAAAATTACTGAAAAGTTCATCAAGGGCTTTACTCAGCCCCTGGGTGTCCCTCCCTGTGCCACAGTGTGGAAGGAGCTCTGGAACTTCTGTCCTGTTTTAAAGGGCTTTAATCCTTATTGCTCCCATCTCTGGTTTATTCTGGAATATTGTCTCATAACAGAGGGAAAAGCACCTGTCCTTGTGAGGCTGGATAATAAATGTTCATCCCCAGCTATTGCAGACAGATTTATAAACTAATTAAGTACAACAACCTCCCAAGCACCGTTTGTGTCTGAAGAGCCTCCTGGGATCAAGGGCTGAGCAATTCCTGTGGATAAAACCCCAAACCTATTCCAGAACCAGCCCAAACTAAAAATCCCCAAACCTATTCCAGCACCAGCCCCAAATTATAAACCCCAAACCTATTCAGAACCAGCCCCAAATTATGAAACCCCAAACCTATTCCAGACCAGCCCCAAATTATAAACCCCAAATCTATTCCAGAACCAGCCCCAAATTATAAAACCCCAAACCTATTCCAGACCAGTCCCAAATTATAAACCCCAAACCTATTCCAGAACCAGTTCCAAATTATAAACCCCAAATCTATTCCAGAACCAGCCCCAAATTATGAAACCCCAAACCTATTCCAGACCAGTCCCAAATTATAAACCCCAAACCTATTCCAGAACCAGTTCCAAATTATGAAACCCCAAACCTATTCCAGCACCAGCCTCAAATTATGAAACCCCAAACCTATTCCAGAACCAGCCCCAAACTGTAAAACCCCAAACCTATTCCACGGGAATGCTCCAGAACCAGCCCCAAATTATTTCCTGACTGAGGTAAACCAACCCACGTGCAAACCTCTTCCCAAGTGATTCAATTACTTGATTTGGAAACAAAAGCCCTTGGAAATGTTCTTTTCCCTCCCCTGTTCCTGTCAGCTCCTGGTTTTTCTAATTCAGCACAGCGGCGTTGCTCCAGACAGCACAAAGTGGCACTTCCCACCTCCCAGAGCTGGGATATTTTGTGGGGCTGGGGATGGGTTGGGCACAAAGAGCATCTCAGATTATTTTTATTCCTGTCTCTGTTATTTTTTCCCTGTGCAGGAACACACCAGCCTCAGTTTGTTGCCTGTTTGCTCCCGTGTCTCACACGTATTTTCTGCCTCCTCAATCACTTCAGTTTGCTTGTTCCTCACACAAAAATTCCATAGCAACCTGTATTTAAGGAACTCTTTCTCCCCCTGCAATTTTAGTGTAAACAGGCATTAAAACAAAAGTTTTAAATCACAATTAGCTGATGAGCAAACAGCTCAAACTTAAGTTTTTTCCTGTTGTTTTTCCAGTATTAATGACAGTCTTTTATGATTCCCTGTTGCAGATTTTGATTGTTTATAAGCAATTTTCCAAGCGGGAAAGATGTTTTCTCCATGGAATTTAACTCTGAATACTATTGCTGTGGGTGCCTGGGAAAATCTGGAGATTTCTGAACCCCCACATTGAAAATGGGCTCAATTCTGCCCTAGGCTGCCCTGAGAGCCCTCCCCTGACCCTTGGAATGTGCAAAAACCCTTGGATTTTAGTGATTTGATCCAAGTCTCTCTTCCTGCTCCCAGTGCCAGTGGGAATACAGGGATGTAAGCACGCAGGAGTGCAAGAAGTGATAAATCCAGGCTGTCCTGGCAATTCCTCTGGAGCTGGGGCGGCTGAAGAGGTTTCTCCCCTGTAAAAGTCATTTAAACTCAAGCTGGGCTGTCCCACCCCACTCCAGGGCTGGCTGGGGGAGCTCCTCTGTTAATAAAATAGAAATTACAGCCAGCAGGGTTTATTGGCTGGAGGAGAAGAGAATTTGTCCCAGAGTGTCTCAGATACAAATAATTAGATGATGATCTAACATCTGCCCTCTTCCCCAAAACCCTCACCTGGTTATTTAAAGGCAGTAAATGGAATCGTGCACAACTGTAATATTTAATTGCTGGGCACTTGTTTATTGTAAATCTGCTTGGATGGTAATTTCCTATCCCTCCAGGTGACACACTGGGTGGAGTTTCCGAGTTCAAATTCTTAGGGCAGAGAGTTCTGCATCCTGCCCTCCCTTCAAGGTCATCTTTCACTCCTGAAATGTGGCCACAAATCAGACATTTTGCAAAAAAACTTCCTAATTTTGAAGAGGAGGTTGGCTCTAAGCAGGTATTTGGATTTCCTGCTCTCAGCACTCTCAGGAAACCTGGGGATTGGGAAGCAGATGGGTAACCAAATTCATTCTGAACCTCCAAAACCCATTTTGGGCAAGGTTGAAGGGTGTAAAGCAAAGTAATTGTTCATCATTTCATCTCACCCATTGCTGAAAGGAGTTTTAAATAATCTTATTAAGAAAGGGTCTTAAAGGCATTCGGGTTTGGGGGTTTTCATTTTATTTTTTATTCTTTGGGGGGACATGGGGAGGAATTTTGAGTTTAATTTTTCTGCTCAACCTTTTTTTCCCTCCAATTAACATAAAAAATTTATTATATTAGAAGAGATGGGGAATTGCTCACAGAGCACTCACTTCTTCCAGCAGTGAAAAACTCTTTTTTTTTTCCTTCCCTGCTAATCCTCAGTTAATGAAAATAGTCTTTGAATATTTCTATTTTTTTCAAGAGCAGCCTGAATCCATGAACAAAGAGTGACAGCAGAGCACAAACCCCTGAATTTGCTCCTCTGGGCTCTTTCCCTCCTGCTCCCCACTGTCCATTTCCAGGACTAATTTCATCAACTTCCCCACATCTGCAGCATTTATCATATTCTCACCTACCTTAAGCCAAAGACTCTAGAAAGGACACAAAGTCGTGGCATTACAGGAATCAGAAATAAAGCTTGTTTAAGCCCAAATACTTGTGTTTAAATCCTCGTGGGCTCCAGAGTGGCAGAATGGGAGCAGGAGTGCCTCGGTGGCCTCGTGCTCTGGGAGCCTGACCTGAGCTCCTCAAAAGGACCTTTGCTCTTGCTGAACCACCAGCATCCCTCAGAAACGGACCCAAATCAAACCCTAAACTCAACTATTGCTCTACAGATTTATATTATAAATTTATCTCGTTTTTAAGCACTCATCAAGATTAATTTGGTTTTTCTCAGATAAGGTTTGATCGTCCCTAAAAGGAGAATTCAAAATGCTGTGGATATTTTAAAGCTGTGGATATTTTAAGGCTGTGACACCACAAAAGCAAAACTTCCCGGGTTTTTCCTGGCTCTGTAATTGATTTTTGATACTCTTGGGCTTGTTAATTGAATAATTTCTTTTAAATCTTGCTTTTGAGAAGTTGGTGAGGGACTGGAAGCCAAACTGCAGCAGGCAGCGGATGCAGCACCAGATCACATCACCCCAAAAGGCTTCCAGTGTCAGTGAGAAACACACACAACAAAAACAGAAATATTAATGAAACTCTGAAAAACAAGGAAAATTTTTTTAATGTTCTGAAAAGCTTTCTTTGCCGGCAAAAGAAAACAGAAATCGGAATAGGAAAACAGAATTGGAAAAACAAAATCAGAATAGGAAATGTGAGGGGAAGTAATACTGGTTTCCCTGTTTTATCACTATTTCTTCTGGAAATTCCTAAGCTCCCTTTCTATTTATTCTGTTTTTAAAAAGACATATTCCAACCACCAAAAGCCAGTGTACAGAACCCTGGAATCACTGAGGTTGGAAAAGACATCCAAGGTCACCAAGTCCAACCCTGACTGTTTGAGATCCTCCAGTGAACATTCTTGCAGATGATGAACATTTTCCTGCCCCCAAAACTGTATTTTTGGGAATAATTTCCTGAAGAGAAAAATTAACTCCGGGTACATCTGAACAAAAAGCCAGTAAGGCACAGATGGAAATATTAAAAAGCTTGAAAAGTCAAAGCTTTCCAAATTCCAGCTATTTTTTCCAGCAGTGAGTTATTCCTGGCGTATGGATGTTTGACTCCTGGAAGCATCTCCAGGTGCCAGTGATCCCCTCTGGTTTTCGTGGATCTGTAAACAAGGCTGGAGCTGTGGCCTGGTGCTGCCTTTAAAGGGAAAAACGTCTCCTCTTGCCACTGGGAAGATAAAAAGAGACTGGAAACACAAACAGAGACGCAGCTCCAGCAGATCCCTCTGGGGGAATTTTACACACCGCGCTGGAAAAGGAGAAAATTGAGTTTCAGGTACACCCAAGGCCGAGCTGGCCTGCACAGTTTGGTGTCTAATTAGTAATAAACACCCTTTGGCGACCCTGGCAGGCACCCTCACCTCCATTAGGCTTTTAAAGTCTGAAAGAGTGTTTTAAATTGAGAGCTGCCAGCCTTTGGCCTCCTGGCTGACCTCCCACCCCGACTCTTGCACAGCATCTCCCGCCGCGCGCACCTCTGCCCTGTCCCTTTAGCCCTGCTGCGAAATGTTTGTGCCACCTGCACCCTGGGCTTCATCCAGAGCCAAGGGAGCTGCTGGGAGCTCCCATGGACACCTGGAGCAGCCCTTAATTGGCCAGGTAATGAGCATGCTGTAATGCGGCCAGACAAAAAGCGCGGCTGGGACCAGGAGAAGATCTTTAACCCTGCGCTAATTGAGACAAAGCTCCGGGGAGGTGCCAGGCCTGCGGCTCACACAGGGCATCCAAAGCCTGGGGCACCTCCCTGCTGGAGCTGCAGGAGTCCGAAATGCACAGCTGGACCTGGAGCTGCAGGAGTCCAAAATGCACAGCTGGCCCTGGAGCTGCAGGAGTCCGAAATGCACAGCTGGACCTGGAGCTGCAGGAGTCCAAAATGCACAGCTGGACCTGGAGCTGCAGCAGCCCAAAATGCACAGCTGGACCTGGAGCTGCAGGACTCCAAAATGCACAGCTGGCCCTGGAGCTGCAGGACTCCGAAATGCACAGCTGGCCCTGGAGCTGCAGGAGTCCAAAATGCACAGCTGGCCCTGGAGCTGCAGGAGTCCAAAATGCACAGCTGGACCTGGAGCTGCAGCAGCCCAAAATGCACAGCTGGACCTGGAGCTGCAGGACTCCGAAATGCACAGCTGGCCCTGGAGCTGCAGCAGCCCAAAATGCACAGCTGGACCTGGAACTGCAGCAGCCCAAAATGCACAGCCAGGCCGGGGGTTCTGAGCTGGAAATCTGCAGACTCGTTTCATTTATTCTTCCTTGCTCCTTATTCTATTCAATCTAAGTTCCTTGCTGTCCTGGGGATTCCTGATCTGGACAGGAGCACAAATGGGCTCCGAGGATTTGAATTTCAGGATTTGAATTTCAGGATTTGAGAGTTGCTAGGTGAGGGCCAGGCTCGGCTCTCAAACAAAAAGCAATGGCAGATATTAACATTCAATTGCTCCTTAAGATGTTCTTGCTCTGCATTTAAATATTCTCATCCTCTGGATCCCTTTTTTCCTGTCCTTCCCATTCACGCCATCTATCCCATTACAGAGATGAAATTCAAATGATCCCAAAATCAATACAGGGACTTGTCTGCTGCTTTCCAGTGATTTTCAATCACGCTCCCCACTCCAACTCTCCCTAACTTGTCATTCCCAGGTAATTCCTCTCTCTCAGATGCAGCTGAATAGCAAAATATATTAACCCATCTAAATGTATTTATGCTCTAATAATATTGAAAATAAAACCCAGTCACTCTCTGCTTTAATCCTCATCCTGCTGTTAATTTCCCATATTTGGGGGAAAAGGCAAAAAACCCCAACTCTTAGCACCTTGAGGGGAGGAAAAATTTCTATTTCATGCTTTATTAATATATTTCAGATTCATGGGAATTACAGTGCTCAGGGTGGATAAGTAAAGTGGGCTACCGAGGTTTGTATTTATAGAAGAACTAAGTACTGAGGTAATCTTCAGAAGTTAAATTTCCCTGCAGTGAATGGTTTCTTTTCCAAGCAGGTGACACAATGGCTTTGAGACCTTACCACAAAATATCTGATCCCAGAGTCGCTCAGAGACACCTGGAGCACATCTGAGAACCCAGCAATCCCTGCCAGAAGCGTTTGATTACAGATAAAACCTTATCTGAGCAACCTGGTCTAGGAGAAAACGTCCCTTGGAATTCCAGGGGGCGAATCAGCTGAAAAGGGGGAAAAATCTTTGATCCCAAAATGTCATTTTTTTGCTGATTTCCTTGGCTCTAAAGCCCAGACCTGTGACAACCTCAGCTGTTAGTGAATAACTCCCTGATAAATGGGATGGCAGCCCCTGGCTGGCAGCAGGAGCATCCTGGGCTTGCAGGAACAGCTGGATTTGGACATTTGGCTCTTTTATTCTCTCCGGGCAATTAGAAGCCAACATTGCATGGCCTGGCACAAAGCCCAAGGGATTATTTCTCCTTCGTGACGTTGGAATGGATTTATTTCCTCTCAAGGTTATATTCTGTTTACACTGATTTTATTGGCACTGCTCAGCACCGAGACTGGACACTTTCATGAGCACGCTGATTTTTTGGGGCTATTTTTATGACATTGATTGGTTGGGACCTGTTTTTCCTCCCCCTCTGATTTGCATCTTATCAATTCCAGGCTGCTTTTTTAAGGTCATGTAAGAATGGGACAAAGAGCAGCGTTTGCACATTGGGCACTCACAGGAAGCTTTGAAAACTGCCATCATTTTCCCCCTAAAACGGATTTTATGGAATTTATTCCAGAGTTAACCATCCTGGAGGAAGCCAAAGTTTCTGAATTCCCTTTCCACAGCCCCAGGGAGTGACAGGAGCAGGGATTGTGCCCCTGGATGAGGGTATTTGGCATCAAGGAGCAAAAACTCCTCCTCTAAATCATGTCCAGCTCCCCAGGGAGAACATCCCCCTTCCCAGCACATCCCTTTCCCCTCCCCAGGGCAGGGGGATGCTGAAAACTTTCCTTCTCTGTTAATAAGGGCATTGGGAGTTCAGTCCGGAATTTATGGCTGCTGCTTGAAGCACTGGAAAAGATGTTCCCTCCTTCATCACCAAATGGGTTTGATGGAAAACCTCCAGGAAGATTTTCCTTCCACTGCTGATAAACCAGAGAGCTCCAAATGCTGAGCCACGAGTGGAAATGGTGACAGAGCCAGCGAGCTTTTCATGCCAAAAGCCCAGGAATTAGACAAATTATGAAACTTTAAGGAATTAAATAACGAATGAGAATGAACTTTCCTTTTTTTTTTTTTTTTTTTTTTTTTTTTTTTTTTAATCCTGAGGTGTTAATGCTGCTGCAAAATGCCCTGAGGGCACAAAAGAGCTAAAAAATAACCAACCAGTTTTATCTGTAGAATCTCTGGTGCATATTTGGAAACAGAACAGGCAAGAAAATTGGTATTTCTTTGTCAGCCACTCCCTCAGCCACAGAGAACATCAAACAGCTCTGCTTTAATTACATGTGAGGAACCAGAGTCAGCTCAAACGCATCAAGTGATGCTATTTTTAACAAATATTTACAGCAAAGCTGTAAAAATCAGCTCAGCCTTTTCAGCACAGACCAAGCAACAAGTCGAAATTTCTTTTAGAACTTAAATTTATTTTTAGAAGGTGTTTGGGGTCATATGTCTTGAAAATGTCTTGGAAATTTTTAGCAAAAGGCCAAAATTGAGGCCCAGAATGTAAATGTAAGAGGGGGCTGCCATAGAAATCCTTGCAAATCTGGAAAAAACCACAGTGGAGTTATGCTCCTGCTAATGAGAAGCTGAAGCAATGAACATTTTTGTGATTTTTGAAATTGTTATTAAAACAAGCTTGGATCTAACTCAGTTCTACCCAATCACAAAGTGGCTCCAGCACAGAATTGGCTTCAGTTCTCCCAGTTTTCCTTTGGGGAGTCTCTCTGAGCAAAGCCATGGACACAAGGATCCCATGCAGGTTTGAAATGACAGAAGTGAATGGCAAAACTGGGGATGAGAAACTTGATTGTTGGGGGAAAAAAAAAAAATCTTACTTCCTTCCCACCTTTCCTCTTTCCTCTTTCCTCTTACTTCCTTCCCAAAATCCCATCTAAACCTTTCCTCTTACTTCCTTCCCAAAATCCCATCTAAACCTTTCCTCTTTCCTCTTTCCTCTTAATTCCTTCCCAAAATCCATCTAAACCTTCCCTCTTTCCTCCCAAGGCCGTTCCCCCTCGTGCTGTCCCTTCATCCCTGGTGGAAAGGACCAGGAAGGAAAATAAAACCTCTGGTTTAATGCTCGTTTCCACCCGCTGCTGGACGAAGGATCATCTCCCTTTTGCTTCCAGGCACTCCCTGCCTGGCTCACCCATCTCCTGTCCCTCAGAACTGCACTGGGAGCCGTTCCAGAGGCACAAGGAAAGGCTGAGCCTGGGCTTTGTGCTCTGGGCAGAGCCCTGGTGCCAGGCTGGGGTTAAGAACAGTCTCAGGGGCTCTTTGGAGGAAAAGCAGGATGGAGGGGAAAAGGCTCCCTTAGGATTGTCGATCCACGTTTTGATGAAAGCTTAAAATGCAAATGAAAAGGGAGAGAATGGGGATGAAGCATCTTTAAACTTACAACAAATCATTTTTTATTGATAGAGTCCTGGGCTTAAATCCAAGCCCAGCTATTGCCTTAATGCAGACTGATTTCAGGAGACTTAAAAATAGCCAAGATCCTCTGGTGACTGGCAGCCATTGTGGAGACAGCTGCCAAAGTCAAATTGATTTTTTTTTTTTCCTTGATTTCTTTTTTTCCCTTTTGAAGGACTCCACATAATTTAAGCAGAGCTGCAAATTAAAGCACACACACACACACACGCAGAGATGATTTAAACCTGGATGATTTAAACCCAGGAAGGGATCTGTTCCTCCAGCCTCACCTTTGAGGAGCACGGGGAAATTGTGGATGAGCTGACCCCAAAATTCTGGGAAAGGTCCCTTGGAGCTCCAAATGTAATCACCCTTCCTGAAAATCCCCCTGCTTGCATTCCTTCTGAAATCCAGGAGGAGATTTTCCTGCAGGAGCAGAACTGTGGGAATGGTAAATCCTTCACAGCACCCAGCACTGGGGAGGGAGAGCTTTGTTTGGTTCAAATTCATGGAAGTTAATTCCCAATATTCAGGGTCTTGACAAAAGAACCCGTCAGCATTTAATTCATGGAACACCATTAACTCTCTTCTCCATTTGAAAGTTATCATTTAGAGGGATGTTTAAAAAAAAAAAAAAATAAGCTCAAACTCCATTTCACCAAGTTTGAAATCTCTCATTCTTGTCAGATGAGAAATTTAGGCAGCACTGCCAGCCAAAAAAATAAGAGTTTAAAATTGCTGAAACCTTTCATTTGCAAGTTTATAAGTGATGAAAAAAAAATTTGCTTTTTATTTGGAAAAATCTGTTCCAGGGAAAATTTAAATACAATTATTTAAAAAACCTCTTTAAAAATAGGGAAAAACCAGATTGGTTTGATTTCTGCTGTCAAACTGCATCCATGGGTTTTAGCCAGCATTCCCTGGATTCTGTCCTCTAAAAATCCTAAATTTTTCTTGTCTAGCAAACAACTTTTTAACCATTATTTGCTGTGCTCTGCATTGCTCAGCCAGAGAACATCAGGCATCATTTTTAAAGGAATAAGAATATTCAGAGGTTTTTCTTGCCACATAAGGCAGGAAAAATCCCAGCTAAAATGGCCTTGGCTGACTAATTAATACCTTCCATCCCTCTGACAGACAATCCAGCCAAGATTGACAGGCAGGAGATAAAGTTCAAGGGATGCCAGTGGGGAGAGAGGCAATTATTAATTTTTTAAACATCTTAATAGCTCTTAAAAGACAGATTCAATATCAGAGTCCACCTCAGAACTATTCCAGAGCCTGTTAATCCCAGCTGGAGCTTGGAGCAACTCTGCAGTGGAAACAAGGAGAGCAAATTAAATAGGAAAAACAATTACAGAAATTGGAAAAAAAAATAATAGAGATAGGGAAAGAAATTCTTGAAGTAGGAAATAAAATTAAGAGAATTAGGAGAAAAATCTGTTGTAAATGGTTTGTCTTGAAAAATCTGGGTTTTGGATGGGCTGTGATGGGGGAGCCTCTCACTACATGGAAATTAAACTAAGATCTGGAATTTCCTAAAGGTGTTCCTCAAATAGCACAAATTGCACAGGCAGGGCCTGTCTGAAGTGAGAATATTGGAATTTGTGATAGCCCTGGGCAGCCAAGGGGAACACAGAGCAAAATTTGATATTCCCAGATGTGTTCCCTGATCTGCAAACATCTCTTACTTTTAATGAGAATTGTGAGAATTTCCTATCACCCCTCAGCCAACATTTTCCCCTCTCTGTTATTTTGTAGGCCAAGCCCAAACTTACTGCAGAAGTTGCTTGAAGGGGCACTTTGCTGTCCTTTGTACCCAAAATAAAGCCAAGCCAGAGCCCCCCCAGCTGCAGCCTATTAATGCAGCATCTCCCATGAATGTCACGGGCTCCCCTGAGGAATTCTCCTTCACATGTTGTTCCATCACAGATGAAGTCTCCAAAGTGACCTTTTCAAGCAGCTGGATGGCAGCAGGGAGGGGCCACGGCCAGATCTTGGGGAGGAATGGTCAGATACGATTTCCATTTCCAGGCGTGTCAAAAGGGATTTTCGTCCTCGTCGAAGGATAAAATGCTGGAAGTTGAAAATAATGCTGGGCAAAAAAAAAAAAAAAAAAAAAAAAAAAAAAAAAATGTTTAAAATTGGTTTTTTTTAATACCCATGAAATGAAAAAAATCTTCTGGAAATGTTTCAGGTTCTTTACATTGATAAATTGTATTGAAATATGGATCAGAGTGGAAATGGGAGTGTTTGAATTTCTGTAGCTTTCAGGTTGAAACAACGCCATTAACATTAACTGAGTAATTCAGTAGCAAAAACTTCCCTTAAAAACTGTTCCATCAAAAACCAAACCCAAAATACCCCCATCTCCAGAGAAACCAGCCCTTTTTTAACTGGTTTTTTAATATCACTGTTGGAGGTTAGGGTTTTTCCTCTTGTTTCCCTCTCTCTTATGGAATTTTCTCCCACTTTCCCATCTCGCTGTGCTGCTTTCTGTTCTGCCCTGCCCTCAGCCACGCTGTTAATAAAGCTCTTTCTCCTCCTTTCCTAGAGGGTTTTTTTAGTGCCGGGATTACTTTAAATAATGAAAACACAGAATCAGGGAACCCTGGAATGGTTTGGGCTGGGAGGGACCTCAATCCCAGCCAGTGCCATGGCAGGGACTGCTCCCACCGTCCCCGCGGGCTCCATCAGGCCTTGGGCACTGCCAGGGATCCAGGGCCATTCAAGATCCTTCCAGCACAACTTGTCCCTTATTCCACTTTATTTTCAGGTGTGTGGAAGAGCCTTAAGTAAATGATTTTGGGTGCTGAATAGAAAACCCAGAGACTCGTGGCCCTGCAAACATCCGTAGGAAATCTCGCGGGGCCCTGCAGCCTTTCCCCCAGCCTCTCCTTTGCAGTGGAAATTTTATTTCCATCACCCATCCGATTGCATCATGATTATCAGCTCTGGGTTATTAAATTTCCACCCCTCCTCCAGACTGCTGGGTAGAAGGGAGGGGAAAAAAAAAAAACCCTTTAACAGCATCCAAGGCCAGTGTTTAATGCTCTCCTTAATTCCGGCCTATCAACGCTGGAGGCCTCAGTAATTCTTTTTAAACTGTCAGTTAACAAGAATTATCCTTGTAAACAAACAAATCCTCGTGTGAACAGGCTCTTTTGAGCCTTGGGAGTGAGGCTGAGCACCATCTGAAGATGTTTTAATCAAAGTGTGGCTCCTGCGCCGGGGGCCCTGGCACCTCCCCACAGCCCTTCACTCTCCAGTGCTTTATTAAAATACAGTGTTTTATCAAAACCGGGGGGATCGGGCTTTATTGTGCCTGCAGACTTCCCCATCCACTCCCCTCTGTGAAGGAATTCATTCTCAGCTTGCCCGGGAGTTTTGGAGAGCTCCCCTTCCTCCCGCTGCTTTTTTTTTTACTCCCATTAAAAGAGCTGGGATCAGTTCAGCCCGCCAGGTTTAACTGCTGCCTCACACGTCCACCAACAAACTCAGCCTCCACTAGCCAAAAATTTGATTTTTGGTGCTCTCGTGGACCTGGTTTGTGTTCAGAGTTAATAATGGAAACAGCACAAAAATGTTCTAAAATGAACATTACTTAGATCACACAAAATTTCAACTGACTGTAGAGAAATTTTTTTTTTTTTTTTTGCTCTTTGTGCTCCTCCCTCCCACACTTCTGGAAAATCAGCATTTCCACCAATGAAAAATAATTCCTGTTGGAAACACGGCCTGACATCATCAGAGCAAGTCAAGGAACACTGCAGAAACACAAGAATGCAGGAAATATCTGAATTGTGCTGAGTTTTATGTGGAATAGACCATTTTTATGTATAGGTCAAGAACCCTTTTATAGAGAAATAAGTCCACGTCCTATCTCAGGCCTCTCCATTCCTGCTTGGGAAGATTCTCTGGCTGGCCAGATCAGTGGTCTGGGCTAATTTGGCAATTTGTGTGTTCTTTAGGGGGAAAAAATAAAATGCAGTGCAATAACACACCCAAGGGAAAGATCTAGAAAAATCTAAAAATTAAAGCAAACCCATAAAAACGGCAATAAATTCATTTTCCCCTCCTGCGTTGCAATAGGGTTTTATGGGCAACATTAAAACTGCAACATGAGTTATCCATGCAGGACTTACTTGAAAATATCTGGGCCTGGAGCAGGGAACTGAAATCCACCAATCCTGGGAGTGAACCCACTTTATATCCCCCCTAATTGCATTCATAATCCACTCATTTGAACCACCATAGGTATTATTTAGATGTATGCTGGATGTTCTGGCTAAAATAAATTGAAATAAAAATATAATGCCGAGCAGGAAAATATACTCTGTGCAAAGTACTGCATCTCACTGACAAGTACTTAAAAAAAAAAAAAGGCAAAAAGTAATAAAAATTACTGCTAGAAAAATCGAAATGTTCCATTCCTAGATTTTATGGGGGTAATAAAAAATGAAAAAGAAGCTCTAGTTAAGCTGGCCTGATGAAGTGATATACAGCCAGAAAGGCAGTCAAGGTTGTATGGAAACAGATTTAAAATTGATATATACCAAATACAATAATTCTGGTGCATATTAAATAGAGTCTAGATGGGATGTTTGTGCAGACTTGCTCCAGATGATTGTAAATTAAATAAAAAAATAAAGACCCAGCTGGAGAAAATTGGGATGCAAAGGAGGTGGGATGGAGCTGTTAAGAGCAGCTCTACCCCATCAAAAGGGGGCAACTGAGCAACACTGGAAATTCTTTTTATTTTATTTTATTTCAGGAGTGTCAGGAAGAACCTGTTTGATTTCATTTTTACCATCACGGCACGTGGGAATAAATGAGGATTTTGTGTTCATTCAACACAAGGGATGGAAAATAGGAAAAGAGGCAGTGTGAAGGGATGGAGAAGAGGAAATGAGGCTGTTCCCTCCCTTGCCTCAAAAACCTTCCGCTTATTAAAAGATTTAAACAAGTCACCCTCAATTCCCCACACCAAGCCACCCAGGCTTCTTCTTCTCCAATGAAACCCTGGATTAAAACACAAATATTTACCATGGACACACAGGAGGTGGCAAAGATGGAGCTGTCACAGGTAGGAGAGTTTTGAGAGCATTTTTGGTGCTGTGATTTACACAAGAATTATATAGGAGTGCTTTTATAACAATTTTCCCCCCTTTCTTCTTTAGCATTCCTGCATCTCCTGTGGTTCCATCGCCACACACATCGCCCATAAATCACATGGGAGTTGATTTATTATCAAAGCCCAGGTTCCAGAGTTCTTTGAATAGCAGGTGGAAAAGAGGCCATACTCAGTCCTCACAGCTGCAAAAAAACACAAACAAACAAACAAAAAAACACCCAAAAAACCAAAACCAGCCAACCAAACAAACAAAAACAAAAACAAAAAAAAGCAAACAAAAAAAACCAAAAACCAAACGGGATTTGAATCACAAACCTCCAAAGACCATAAAAGAGATCATTCCCACGACTCTTAATGCGACCTTGGGGAGATTTGCCCAGGGGTTTGTTTTCTTCTGGGTGGGTTGAGTTTCGGGGGCAGCCCCAGCTCAGTGTGACACTGATCCTGTGATTCTGTGAAATTCACTTGTGGCCTCAGCAGAATTGCTCACTTTTGAGAAAACGGTCCCAAAGCAGGTTGTCCTGCATTGTGAGGTCACATTGCTACACCTGGAATTCAGGGCTGGAATTTCTGACAAGGGTCCAGAGCTCCCCTTTTGGGCTAGATTTGAGGAGGAAGTTTTTCACAGAAAGAGTGGTCAAATACTGGAATCATCTGCCCAGGGAGGTGGTGGAGTCACCATCCCTGGATGTGTTCAAAAAAAGACTGGATGTGGCACTTGGTGCCATGACCTAGTTGAGGTGTTAGAACATGGGTTGGACTTGGTGATCTTAAAGGTCCCTTCCAACCTAGAAATTCTGTGATTCTGTGATTTCTCCTTTTTCACCACATAAAGTCCATCCTAACTGCCAGATAAGCTCATTTCAACAGTGTGTCACAGAACAGAACAGAGTCAGCAACACGAGTTAACAATGAGTTAAATGCCCCCAAATGATGCTGTATTTATTTTATTCCCCATCACCAGCAATTACAAATCACAACAAGAGAGCCTTTCAGCCTTTAGAGTGACTGACACTGCCTTGTGCAAGCCGAGCAGAGCAGCCTCCCCAAGAGCACAGGCAGGGGAAGGAGAGTCAAGAGCTGTAATTAGCCGCATAATTATTTTCCAGAATGAACCGCGCAGTCCTCACCTCTGTGGCAGCGTGGTGTCACCGGGGCGCTGTCACCGTGGGCTGACAGGGAGCACAAACTCCTCGGATCCAGGGGAGGACGTGCTCCTCTCCCAGCTCCCCCATCCTGATCCCTGCCCGTGGTGTGAGGGGTGTGAGGAGGGCAAGGAATGTCAAAGACATCAGAACCAGCAGGGAGAAGGAGCTCTCCTCTGTGGAAGGAGCTAACAGCGGGCCTGGTAGCTGAAGAAGCAAAGAAGTAGTTAATAAGGAACTCTTTCTAAGGCTGTAACCAAAGAGACCGAGAGAAGTGAGGAACAGAAGAAAGATAAGGAAAAAACTTTGCGGTTAGACGATGTATTTTTAGAAAGTTAATTAAGTCACTGTAACTTTTCACCAATGGTGTTATGTTGATTTATTGTGGCCGACAATTAAAGTAGAAGAAGTATAAACTATCACAGAGTGTATAAAAAGTCAGACGTATTTCGTATTAAACAGTTGCCAAACGAGACTGCTTCTGGTCTCTTGGTTGTGTCGTGACCGCCCCAACACTCCTCTCCCCAGTCTGATGCTCTGATGCTTGCTGTGTGCCAAATTCTGTGTATTTCTTCCTCCTCTCAGTGACAGAGCTCTGCTGGGGTCAGGGTTTTACTCCGAGCTCAGGGCACAGAACCAACACAAGAGCTGGAGCAGCAAGGAAGGCGAGAAGGAAACCCCAGCCTACAGAAATATTGCTGAAGTGAACCTGACTCTGCAGGGAACAACTGCACATCGAGAGCACCTGAACTAACAAATGGGTCTAAAAACAAGCTTGTTTGGGTAGTGAAACAAGAACAACCCAAGTAATTTAATCATTGTTGTCCCAGAAACCTGTCATTACACAGTGTCTGTCTGTGCTGCTGCTTTCTATTTATCCAAAGCCAAGGTTACTATTTTTATTAAAGCAGCAGAAGGCCTTATTCTTATTTACAGATTTATAATCTATTATAATAGTAATATTATAATAGATTATAATATTAATATATAACCAATACATATAATAATAATAATAATAATAATAATAATAATAATTGGGCACTACAACCTGATTTGGGAACCCTGGGCTTTTTGGGAGCAGGGGAACTCCACTGAAAGTGCAGCAGGAGCTGAATCCCTGCCAGCCCTGAAAACTTCAGGGAAGTGCTCAGTGACATTTTTTCTTGAGGCAGTGAGACAAACAAGAAACTCAGAACCCACAGCTGCCAAGGGACAGACAGAGAATATTCACAGGTTTGGGGTTTTTTGATGAAGACAGAAAGATTTAATTATTCAGAACAAAACAGACCTAAAGGAGCCTGTCAATTAAAGTGACTGATAAAAGTTTATGGTTGCTGTGAAATATTTAACAGGGAATGCTGAATTTTTTATGGAAGAAATATTTGTGCTTGCCAGAGCCTGATGTTAATATACAGAAATTAATACAAACATCAAACCTGAACTTTTCAGAGAGGTGCCTCAGGAAAGGGTTTGTCCTTTACGTCTGTCAAAATTAACAGGACCAAACCCAAAATCTGGGTGACTCCACTCTTATGTCAGCCTGGGTACCCAGAGTTGTCAGAACTACCTGCTCATTAAAATCTTTGTCCCCAAATTGAATTTATATCTATATCTGACCATGATTTCTCCATTCCTAAACACCAGGAAGAGGCAAAAATTAACTCCAGGCTCCCCATTCTGTGGTTTTAATTGACCTTGGGTTTGTGGGCACCTTTAAAATTAACCAGGCTTTTAAATAATTATTTCAGCATTGCATTGTTTTAATTAGCAGAATGCAAAGCAACAAAAAGATGATGTGTGCATATTTTACGAACCAAAGAGCCAGAATGTTCCCTTGTATTCCGTTTTTTCCAGTGTTTTCCCACCTTTCTGGGCCATGTTTCCAGTCTCCCCTACACGAGCCTTGTCAAACTTAATCAACAACATTAATTCTGAGAGCTGAACTCCTTGGGTAAATTTATGCTTCACTGGGAAAAGGGGTTCCTGGCCAGTTAATTAGGGAATAAATGACTTAAGTACCAAGGCAAACGCTCTAATTATTTCCATTTGGGTGTTCCATCACTGCCACTTTGGCATCATTATCAACCTGGTTTCTGAGGCAGTAATTGGGCTCCTCTGCAGCCAGGTTATTGTTCCACTGCCCTCCCTGGGATGGGTTTGTGGGGTTTTGTTGGGAACTGGTGAAGGGAAAACCCTGGGCACATCCTGGGGAGGAGCAGGGGGACACCCTGATATTAAAAACGACACAGAGAGGTTTCTCCACGTGTCAGGGGTGTGGAAATGCTGTTATTCATTGTTGGGCTCATCTGCACCAGTTTATTGTTCCACTGCCCTCCCTGGGATGGGTTTGTGGGGTTTTTTTGGGAACTGGTGAAGGGAAAACCCTGGGCACATCCTGGAGAGGAGCCAGGGACACGTGCTATTAAAAACGACACAGAGAGGTTTCTCCACGTGTCAGGGGTGTGGAAATGCTGTTATTCATTGTTGGGCTCCTCTGCAGCCAGGTTATTGTTCCACTGCCCTCCCTGGGATGGGTTTGTGGGGTTTTTTTGGGAACTGGTGAAGGGAAAACCCTGGGCACATCCTGGGGAGGAGCAGGGGGACACTCTGATATTAAAAACGACACAGAGAGGTTTCTCCACGTGTCAGGGGTGTGGGAATGGAAACTGTTGGAAGTGCCACCGTGGCACTGCCCATCACACAGCAGCCCCTGGGGCTGAGGAGCAGCACCCGGCCCAGAACGCTGCTGGGAGCACTTCCCTCCCTGCCTCGGGTGTCTCCAGGGCCTGGAGAAAGGTCTCATTATTGAAATTCCACTGCCTGGTCCTGACTGAAAGGCCGGGCAGACAATTAGGGCAGCTCCCCGTGCAGGGATGATAATCACAAGGTGCCTGTGCCCAGTCACATTCCCTCCTCCTCCTCCTGCATTACATTTTGCCTTCAATTCAAAAATATAATTCCTTCTCTTGCTCCTGTCATTTCCTATGGAAACATTCCCTCTGTGAACTCATTTTGCCCTTTCCTTCGCTAAATTCTCCCCTCTACTTCTTTTCCCTTTCCTTACCCTTTAAATTAAAAATTTTGAGCACTGCCACTGCATTAACACAACTTCATCTTGCTCTCAAAGGCTGCTCAAGTTCTTCTCTGCAGCAGGCAATATTTCACCTTTTCTGTGAATTTGTCTTTAAAAGGATGTCACCCAAAAAGAAGATAAAGTTGTTTTCTTTAGCATTTGATATATGCAACAATCCCGCTCACCTCAGTAAAATAAAAATGCATAATTGCCAGCCCGAAAGCCATAATTTGCATTAATATTGTGATTTCAGAGCTCTTGTGCAGGCAGGGATGGAGTGGTGGCCTCAGCATTTGTGCCTCCTTTAGGTGGGCAGGGAGAAATATTGCAGCTCCCCCCATCCTCCCTGAGCAGAATATCCCTGATTAGATTTGGGAGCTGGCTTGGAATCAGCTTTATCAACGATCCCCATTTCCTGGATAATGGAATTAATTTATTCATTAAAATGTTATCTAATTATTGAGAAGCAATCTCCATCCTGAGTGTGAGATAACAGCAGCTCTGCTTCCCATCTTCCCCCTTAGCAGGGACTTTTAACTGGCATTATTGGGTAGTGATTTTATTATTGCCATTATTCAATTCAGCCGAGCTTCTTTTTTTTTATCTTCTTTGTACTCTGTTTACACTTTTTAATGAGGTTTTAATCTTCCCTGACGTGTTTATTCAGGTTATTTATTTTACAAAAGGAAAGGGCCTTAAGTATAACTGAGGAAATCAATGCTTTGGGGTTTTTTTTCAACCTGGGTCTGAATCTCTTCCTAATTCTCCTTTTCAAATATTCCTCAGTCTGAGGGGAAGAAAACACACAGGGTTGTGTGGAATGTTTGAGAAAAGGATGGAGAATTTTAGATTAATTCAAGTAGAACTCACATTCTTAGGGAAAAATGGTGAATTCTACAAATTCCCCTAAGAATTATTGATTGCAAAATATTAACTTGAGCCTTCAGAGATTTTAAATCAAAATGCATTAAAGCAGCAAGGCAAAGCTGGAGCTGGCAGTCAGCATTCCCTGAAATGCCAGCAGTGCTGTTCTTTCCCATTTGTTCCTGCAGGGTTTGCACTCCTGGTTTGGGTTTGGGTTTGGAGGGGACAGCCTGGAAACCCCAGCAGAGGATCAGTGTCTGGATTTGCCAGGGAATAAGCTGGAGGTGGCTGTGGATTTAGCAGCTCTCAGAAATGCAGTGCTGGGGATGAAGGCTCTCGGGAAGGGGAGGGAATTCTGCATCCATGGAAAGCCCCAGGGTAGAGAAACTGAGGCAGAGGCACTTCGGTGTCGCCCTGTTCTTCTCAGCCTTCCCATGTTTACATTCTTGTAACTTCTATGTAAATAATTATTGTTTCACATTCTTCTCTGGAGGAGGAGAAATTTGATGGACTGTTGGTTTGTCCAGAGTCCTTGGAGAGCTGGCACTGTCACCCTCCCATCCTCTGTCACCTTTGAAAGTCTGTAAATGTTGGAGTCCGGAATTAAAATTTCTTCTTTTTACGTCAGAGGCTCCAGTGTCCACGTTGTTTTATTTCGTGTCCTTCAGCCTCGACCCGCTGGGGTTTGAAGGGAATTCTGTCCTTGCAGTGTGATGGAACAGAGGGAGCACGTGGATTGCGTGGGGGATCCTCCCATTCCTGCCGCTGTCCCTCCTCTGGACCCCGGGATTCCTGTTGTTTGGGTAACCCTACATCCACCTGTTCCTGCTCCCTGGGAAGGGTTTTGGGGCTGGAAGGAGCCCCAGTGCTGATCTCAGCAGCATTTTTAGCCGAAATGCCTTTATCTCTGAAATGAATTTATCTCTGTTGCTGCCCAGGGAATTCCCCATCCCTGGCGGTGTCCAAGCCCACACTGGACCAGCCTGGGAGAGTGGGAGGCATCTCTCCCATCTGAAGAGGATTTAAGCTCCCTCCCAACCCAAACCATTCTGTAATTCCACCATTCTTTTCTCCAGACCTGCTCCAGCACCTCTGCAAGGAAGGGAGGGTGAAAATTAAGAATTTTAATCCTTTCCCTGCACAGCACCTCAGAAGATTTCTGCCTTTAACACTTGCCGTGCTGAACATCCCCCCTTCTGGAAGGAAGGCAATAAGATGCTTCCCATTTAATTTTCGAAGCAGCAGAAGTATTTAAAGAGCATTAATGGAGTCAGACTTAATTTACTCTTTTTCCTTTTTTTTTTTCTTTCCCCCTGCCTTGCAATCATTTTTCCCCATACTCGTGCTTGTTAGCTATTATTTTGTAAATGAATGACTTCATTTCATTTAGTCCCAGATTTAATTGTTCCTTATTGGAAATGTCAGCTTTCACAGTTCATTAATAAGGCACTGGTGGAAAAAAAAAAGCCAGGGAAGAAGTGGGAAGGGGAGACATAAACTTGCCTGGCAAAGAACGAGGAGCTTTAGTTACTCCAGGATCCACAGACCAGTTGGAAAATCCAAAGGTTTTATTCTGCAGCCAATTCCCTGGATCAGTGGCTGCATCCTGCTTCCTGGAACCACCTCATTTAATTAATAATTACTGCCTTTAATCATTCCTGTGCCTCAGATGCTTTGAGGAAGACATGAACAAAACCCACTCCCTGTTTTTCCAGTTGGAACAACACCAAACCCATGAATCCAGACCATGAAATCCTGCAGGAGTTCCTGTGGGTAGCCCAAAATTACAATTTTTTCCCCATTTACTCATGAAAATAAAGAATGAAAACATATTAATTCTTTCTTTGCCATGCAGAATGTGACTGAAATAATTAATTGCCCTGATGGTTTTGTCCTCAGTGCTGGTTTTCTAAGTTTATCAGAGGCTTTGCTAAGTTTTAAGCCAAAGTGTTGGGGATTTTTTAAAGCAGTGGAACAGCTGTGACAGTGGTGGAAAAAGACAGAATAAGGTAATTTCTGTCCATTAATTAAATTACATTAGTTTTATTATTTCATTATTATTAAAAATAATAATTATTATTGTAATTTATATATGATACTATCACAATTACATTATTATACTACTATTATTATTACTACTGCTAACATATACTTATTTTAATTACTATTCTATTACTATTTTAATCACTATATTGCATTACTATTATACTAAAGTTCAAGTCTGATCAAATTTCGTCACTCCCACCAGTTAAGAAAGAAGAAAATCCCCAAATAATCCATGAAATCTTTATGGTACGATGTCTTAGGTTGCAAATGCAAGATGTGGCTGGGGTGAGTGTGTTCTATTCCCTCTGTCAGAGGTGGGGCAGTTCTCCTCTCTCCATTGGGCAGTTTTCCTCCAGGGGAGGAATTAATTATTAATTATCTGCTGTTCATGGGCCATTCACAATCAAATCTAAACTTATTTATAAATTCAACAAAGCTCCAACACTGAATCCATGAATCCATCAGCAAGGGGATATGTCCTGCAATCTGTCCTGTAATTGGGATATTTCCTCTGGAAAATGCCTTTTAAGCCCAGTTTGGCTCATTTAGGATTGATAAACCCCTTGCTATCAACTGGTTTTGCCTCCATCTTTTCGGGCTGCCTTCTGCTGCTCCCACATGTTTAAATTAAAAGTTCCCAACAGATTTCGGGGGGAGAGGGGAGGAAAGAGCGATTTTATTTTTAAAAATTAGTAAATAGTGCAAAGGGAATTGCAGAAGAAAAAGAAATAGAAATAAACTTTTGCATATTTATGCAGAGTAAAAAGACAAAGGCTGAAAGGAAACAGCTTTGGTCTGGGGAATTTATTACTCATCAAAAGAGGCCAAATTGGCTCAATTTGCCATTATAGAAAGAAAAGGAAGATCTGCTGTGTTTTCCATAGACAAAGATATTGAAAGCTGGACTGAAACCACGGAAAATACCCCCACTCTGAGGCTTGCAGATGGAGAAATCCCTTTTAAGAGAAAATATTTGATTTGGAAGGTCCCAGCTGAGCTGGACCAGCAGATTTGGTGTCAGTAATGGTCCCCATTCCCAGAGATGCAAATCAGTCACTGCCTCCTTCAAAAGGGAAACAAAAAAAGACCCAGAGCAGCCCCAGGAGGTTTCTCCCTCAGTTTCCCCAAGGACACAGTACTGGGACAATCTTCCCTAAGAGGAGATTGATAGCTTTAAAGCAGGGTTTCAAAACCACATTCAGATTTTAGGAAAACTACAATATAAATGCAAAATATTTCTGTAATAAACACTCAACTGTACAAACTATAATAATCTTCATTTTTTTTCCCTTCAGAAGCAGCAAAGGCAAACATAATGCACACACTTATCAAGGTGAAATTATCCCATCTT
Source organism: Pyrgilauda ruficollis (assembly GCF_017590135.1). Lineage (NCBI taxonomy): Eukaryota > Metazoa > Chordata > Aves > Passeriformes > Passeridae > Pyrgilauda > Pyrgilauda ruficollis. Next base: position 379,624 of record NW_024518651.1, read on the forward strand.
GGAGAGGCTGTGAAGGGAAAATTCTAAGGTGGTATTTTCTTGGATGAAAGCTCCCATGCAAGTGTAAATTATTATCATTAAAATAATGAATTCTTTGCCCGGTTTAAGCTTTGCAGCTCACTCTGGAATTGAAAAATACTCTGTGCTCAATGAAACTCTGGGGTGCAATGTAAATTTTCCACAGCATTTGCTTTTCAGCTGAATTGTACCCAGACAAAACTCCATTCCAGGAGGTTTGGGGGGAGCCTCAGAAGCAGCTGCTCCTCCATCCGAATTCCTGGGAAATGGGGAGGTGGGCACGCTCAGGAAGGGTTTCCACACCAGCCCCACTGCAAGTCTGGGTCAGGCAGAGCTGGGCACCCGGGTGTCCTGGAGCAGACACATTTTTGGGGGCATTTCAGAGAATTATGGAGTGGTTTGGGTTGGAGGAACCTTAAATCCCACCCAGTGCCACCCCTGCCATGGCAGGGACAGCTCCCACTGTGCCAGGGGCTCCAGCCTGGCCTTGGGCACTGCCAGGGATCCAGGGGCTGCTCTGGGAATCCCATCCCAGCCCCTCCCCACCCTGAGATGAGAATTTCTTCCCAAAATCCCATCTAAAGGTGGAATTGTGGAATGGTTTGGGGTGGGAGGGACCTCAAAGCCCACCCAGTGCCACCGTGGGTCCCACACTTCCCACAGATCCAGAGTGCTCCAGCCTGGCCTTGGGCACTGCCAGGGATCCAGGGGCAGCCACAGCTGCTCTGGGAATCCCATCCCAGCCCCTCCCCACCCTCAAACCAGGAATTCCTTCCCAAAATCCCATCTAAACCTGCCCAGGGAATTCTGGATTGATTTGGGTGGGAGGAGACCCCAAAGCCCACCCAGTCCCACCATGGGACACCTCCCATGTCCCAGGGGGCTCCAGCCTGGCCTTGGGCACTGCCAGGGATCCAGGGGCAGCCACAGCTCCTCTGGGAATTCCATCCCAGCCCTCCCCACCCTCCCAGAGAAGGATTTCTCCCCAATATCCAGACTGAATCTGCATTTGCCCGCTTCCACCGGTCCCAAGAACCCAACCCAGTACCCTGTTCCCTCGGTGTTAATTCTTTAACTCCCGTTTATAAACAAAACCTAAAGCCAGACTTTATGGTGAGGATTTTTGGAAGGTTCTTTTGGCACTGAGAGCAGCTCCTCCGTCTTCCTTCCATATCACATTGGCCAGGTTAATTAATGCAGAGAGAGCTGCTTGCTGGGGACTCTCCCAGCCTTTCCCCAGGGATTTCTCCCTTTTGGTGGTTTTTATCCCACCGTGTGTGCCACGTGGGGCTCTCACCTGGGGCAGGGAGTTTACAGACCTTGCCCAAGGAATGGACATTGTTCCCTTGTTTCCTTCTGTGTGGGGCTGTCTGCTCACCAAACTGCCACTGCCTGATTGCTCTGGGTGCTGGAAGCAACAAAGAAGTTAATTAAAAACAAACAAACGAAGGCATGACGACTCAGACCCCTGCACCACCCACGCACGGGTGTAAACTGAATATTCCGTGTAACAGGAGCAGCAAAAGCCCTTTGAGACGTTGCTTTGGAGCTGCTCCAGCATCTCCCCCGAGCACGAGGTGCTGCTCTGAAATACCCAAAAATTCTTGTTTAATTGCAAGAGGAATCACGAGGAACGGTGACTGGGGGGTTTGGTGGAGTTTACAAGAATCCGTGCTGGGATGAGATCTATGAATACAACAGAACAGTATAATTTTAATAATTAATATGTAGTTTAATAATTGTAGTTTAATACTTAGTATGTAGTTTAATAATTGTAGTTTAATACTTAGTATGTAGTTTAATAATTGTAGTTTAATACTTAGTATGTAGTTTAATAATTGTAGTTTAATACTTAGTATGTAGTTTAATAATTGTAGTTTAATACTTAGTATGTAGTTTAATAATTGTAGTTTAATACTTAGTATGTAGTTTAATAATTGTAGTTTAATACTTAGTATGTAGTTTAATAATTGTAGTTTAATACTTAGTATGTAGTTTAATAATTGTAGTTTAATACTTAGTATGTAGTTTAATAATTGTAGTTTAATACTTAGTATGTAGTTTAATAATTGTAGTTTAATACTTAGTATGTAGTTTAATAATTGTAGTTTAATACTTAGTATGTAGTTTAATAATTGTAGTTTAATACTTAGTATGTAGTTTAATAATTGTAGTTTAATACTTAGTATGTAGTTTAATAATTGTAGTTTAATACTTAGTATGTAGTTTAATAATTGTAGTTTAATACTTAGTATGTAGTTTAATAATTGTAGTTTAATACTTAGTATGTAGTTTAATAATTGTAGTTTAATATTTAGTATGTAGTTTAATAATGTAGTTTAATAATTAATATATAGTTTAATAATTGTAGTTTAGTAATTACTATGTAGTTGTATAACAACAAGGGTATAAAAGGTGCTGGTCCTGAGCCCATGTCGGAGTGAGATTTGTGTCTGCAGTAAAAGCAGAGCTGCACCATCACTCTGGGATTGTGTGCTCCTGAGCCCCAGCTCTGCATTCCGGGGCCTGAGGAGCGTCCTGCTGGCACTGCTGGCACAAACTCACCTGCACCCAACAGCAGATGAGCAAAGAGCACTTACTGCCTGCCCTAAACGCCTTCTCCTTACCGTCCCTAAAGCGTCACAATAACAAAAATAACAACCTCGGGGAGGAGGGGGGACTGCAGTCCCAGGAGGAGCTCGTCAAGGAGAAGAATAATCATTAGCCAGAGCTGATTGAACAGCAGCATTTCTGCAGGCTGAGAATCCATCCGGGAGATGTCCATGCCGGCACCCCAGACCTGCCAGGAATGGTCCATTTGCCCAGGATCCCGTGCTGAAGGAGCTCTCTCCCCAGCCACACTAATTGTTTATTAACATACAAAAGAACTGATGACCTTTAAAGGCAGCTTTTTGTCCCTGCTAGGCAGAGGAAATGAGCCCCGGCACAGCAAACGTGCCTGGGCTCCTTTTTATTTTTAGGAAAGTAACCTTTTGAGCAAGGAACTCTTCATCAGTAGCGTTTTCACACTCTGCATTTAATAATCATGGGATTAAGCAGAAACGTGTTATCTGCTGCTTCATTTAGGATTCAAAATTTACCCAAAAGAATTGAGGCTGAGTGTTAAGTCATAGCTGTAAAAATGGAAGAATTTGGGGAATTAAAAAACATATTAAAAAAGGTTTGAGGTGTTCCATATCAAGCACCAGAACCACACATTGATGTGTAAACTTTTTGAAGGGTGAATGGAACAAAACCACGGTTTTTCCCTGGGTTTTACATCACTCCCACTCCCAGAATTGTAACTGATTTGGGAGCTTGGCTCTCACTTTTCAAAGCCATTTCAGAGTTTGGGACATTTATTGCCTTTCCCAATGGATTTGCTTCTTAAATCTCAGAGGCACAGAGCAGTTGTGGGTTGGAAGTGGAATCCAAATCCTCCTCTGGAAATCCTGCATCCAGAGCCCAGCTGGGACAGGCTGCCCATGCCCACGCCCAGGAAATGCTGAGTGTTGTGTTTGTGAGGGTCCCAGGAGGAGGGAAGAGATGAACCTGACTCTGCATTCTTAACAGGCTGATTATTATATTATATTATATTATATTATATTATATTATATTATATTATATTATATTATATAATTATATACTTGCAGCATCATCTCATACAACATTTTTCAAGGTCCTGAGATGTTTTCATGAGATATTTTGTCTCTTAAAAAAATTATTTTTATAATTATTTATATTAATATAAAAATATAAGATACTTTTGCAATGAGTTTTATTTATATATAATATAAAAATAAATAAATAAATAAATAAATAAATATATATATATATCGAGGTCCAATCTGCAGATTTGGTTTAAGACATTCCTGGAAAGCTGTCCAAAATTTGGGACCTCGGTGAGATCCTGGATGTCCTGCTCTGACTGTGACCGTGGCAGGGACAAACTCCCCACGGGAGCTCCTGGGTGCGGCTCAGCCGACAGAGAAGGTGATGGTGTGGCTTTATTCCGTTTATCCTGGGAGAGGAGGCCTGGCTGAAGGCACCCACCAGAGGGACAATTTCCCTGAGCCTGGGCAATCTGTTAGCGGGGAGAGTTTTAGTCCATTAAGCTGCTGAGCCAATTCACGAGGATGTTATTTAGTGTAAATTTTCATTTGGATGAACAGCAGAGAGCTTGATCTCTAACATCAGTAATTGAATTAGCAGCCTCTTTGTTTCCCCATTCTCTTTATGGCTGGGGCATTCAGAATTACAGCAGCCGAGCCATTACTTGGGAAAAGTGCCACATAATGCCCTTCTGGAAGTGGATTTTTTATTTCACTTCACTTCTTTCCCTTCCCAGGGAAGCAATGTTTTGCCTTTCACTGCTGTTATCCACCGGCTCCTCTTTAAAGCTGTTTTTTCCCCCCCCCAAATTTGATTATTTCCCGTAGATCTTCTTTGCATGGCTGATGCAGTTTGACCCCTACAAGCCTGGAGCCAGAGCTTCAGGATTCATTTGTTTTCCCATTATTTTCCTGCACAGGAATAGTAATGGGAGATTAGGAAAGAAAAATATAAGAGACTAATTTAACAAGGGACTTAAACACCTGCTTAATTACATCTCTGCTGAGGGCAGCACTGATTCAAGTGCTTAATTGGGTGTTGTTATTTGAAAATATGGAAGAATTGCATGGCAAGAGGTTTGTAAAAGTGCTGGAATGTGGAACAACATCCCCCATTTATTGCAATGCTCAGCATTAAAGCAGAGTGCTGCATTTTGGGTTTAACCGGTGGAGCCTCAAGCTGGGTTAAGGCTCACTGAGGAAAATGGGTGAGTACAGAGGATTTCCTGCTTTTAACAACACAAAGATGCTCCTCTAGAGCCTCATTTCAATCTTTAAGCACAATTTGAGCATTAAAAAGCCTGAGTTCTCCTGAGGTTTGGGTCCTTCCACCAGGAGCAGCTGTGCAGAGGAGACACTCTGAAATGTTTCTGCCCTTGGACAAACTGGGGGGAAAAAGTGAGATCCAGCCAAAGCTTCGACTTGATCCTGGAGGTCTTTTCCAACCCCAAAGATCCAGCAGAGTTTAAGTTCAAGGAAGGGAACGCAAAGGCTAAAATACACTTACATTTAGCCCAAAATAGTCAAGGGTTGTCCTCTGTCCCTAAAATCTTTGGGCTGCCTCTTTGGCTGAGCCCTTTGACCCGTGTGGAGCACCCAGCCCTGTGCAGCAGCACCACAAAACAGGATCTCTGCTCCTCAGCTGCTGAGGACTTGGGAAGGATTTCCCTGCAGGATTTCCAGCTGAATTTGAACCCAGCAGACCCCCAAACCCAAGGGCCTCCAGGTGTTTACATAATTCCACACGTGGAAAGAGAGCAAAATTAATTATAAAGGTTGAAAAGCAACCAAGCGACAGGTGCCCGGTGCTGGACAACAAAATCCTGGCAGGGAATTCCCACTCCTCAGGGGAATTCACAAAAATATTTGGATTTTTTTCCCCGCCCGCGGGGACATTCCCACTGAACTCTGGATGATCTGAGTCCCCCTCTCCTCCTCCTCCTCCTCCTCTGGGGTGTCACTCCTCAGGGCTCCTGCCAAGATGCACGGCTGGGAGGCAGCTGGAAAACCCAGCCAGAGCTGAGTGCTGGCCAAGAGAGCAGCTCCACAGCCAACCCCTCAGGGGCCCAATTACTGCCACCAAACCGAAGGACAGGGATGCATTTCCCACTCCATCCACTTCCCAGCCCACTTCATTTGTTCTCCCTCATTACACAGTGTCAGAAATCAGGGGGGGAAAAAAAAGCAGTTTGCCAAAAAAAAAAAAAAAAAAAAAAAAAAAAAAAAACCACCGGCGGGGGAAAACTGCAGTGGAACAGCCTTTCCTGAAGTTGAGGCTGTTTAATATTCATGTAGAAAATACTGGATATTCATGTAATCATCCTGATTATCCTCAATATGATGTTGCTAAAAGCTAATCTCTGTTGGGCAGAATTGTTTAAAGTAACAGCAATGTCTTAGCAAGCCACAATAATTTCTTAAACTCGTAAACACTGGAGTTCCATGGGCTATTTGGGGATGGAGGGGGGTGGAATCTGAGATTTGGGGATTTAATGTTCTCAGTGGGAATTAAAAGCAATACAAACAAGAACCTTACCAAATGGCTGGGCTGTTGCTACAGGGAAAAAAAAAAAAAAAAGAAAGAAAAAAAAAAGAAAAATATTTTTATGCAGCAAAGTTTAATACAAAGCAGTTTAACACAGCAAAAAAGGACTGAATCAAATGACAACAAAGGGCACGGATATTGGGGCATAGAGAGAGGAGATGAAATCAGGCTGTGGGAATAACTCACCACAGTGGGTTATTATAGCAAAGGTGGGCTCCAAGAAAATCCTGGAACTTGTGTTGAATTTAAAAAATGCACATTTTGCCAGTGAAATGCTGGCCACGACCATAATTGCAGGTTTAATGCCTGTGGATGTCCCCCCACACCACTTCAGGGACTCTGCTTCTAATCAGTTGTGGTGAAAAGCATCCACTCAGGGCTTGCCCTGTCTCATTAAATAAATGACTCAGCGTGACAACAGGCAAATCATTCCCCGAGGGAAAGCGCTGCAGGGAAGGACTGAGCTCTGTGCTGTGAAACCCTGTCCTGAGAGAAAGCACTGGAGCAAGGAGTGGTCACGGCACAGGAGTGCAGGTGGATTTGTTGGGCACTTCCAGAGCACCCGGCAGCTCAAAGGACGGCCAGGAAAGGAGGGCAGCGACTGCATTTCCATGGAGAGAACCCCGGAACGGTCTGCGTTGGAAAGAACCTTAAACTCCATGTAATTCCAGTCCCCTGCCATGGCAGGGACAGCTTCCACTGTCCCAGGGGCTCCAGCCTGGCCTTGGGCACTTCCAGGGATCCAGGGGCAGCCACAGCTCCTCTGGGAATCCCATCCCAGCCCCTCCCCACCATCACAGGGTCAAATTTCTCCCCAATATCTCACCTAAACCTTCCCACCTTCAGCTCAAGACTATTCCCACTCCATGTCCTTGTGAAAAGTCCTTCCCCAGCCCTCTGTAACCCTTCTGAGGCACTGGAAGTGTGTCCCACTCTTCCTTGGGTACACTGGGAGGCGCTGGCAGATTATCCAGTCTCTGTGCCTTCATTTCTTTTTTTTTTTTTAAATTCCCTCTTTTTTTTCCAGCCAACTCCTTTGGAGAAGGAACAACCCCATCATGGAAAAAGCAGTGGGAACCACGACGAAAGCCCTGCAGAAGGAAAAAGTCTCTCTTGAGCCAATGGAAAATTTGCCCCCAGTCCCTGCAGAACCTCCCAAAAGTCCTCTTTTGCCTCAGGTCACGCTGAAGACAACTCGTGGGGGATGGCCGCGAAAAGCCTGGCCTGGAAAAAGCCAATCTGAGCAGCAGGTGACTCCTGGGTGCCTGGGGAGACAGTGTGAATTCCATGGAAGGGGCTAGGAGAGGCTGAGCTGTCACATCCCACCAGCTGCGCGCCCTGCCCGCGGCTCCGGCCCGGATTTGGCGTTGTTGTTGGTTTTTTGATTCATGTTAATTCATTCCACTGCACCAGAGCCTTGCCGGGGCTCATCTGTTATTATTAATATTAATGAGTCCCAGCACTTTCACCCAAAGAGCTCCTGGCACTTTACAAACATTAATTAAGCCTCACAACAGCCCCGGGGCGGGGGGGAAACCTTGGAGATCTCTTGGGAAGGTCACGGAGGGTTTGGTTTAAAGAGGCAGCTTTGGGGGGACTCAGAGGGCTGAGGAGCAGGGGACACGTGTTGCCCTGTCCTTCTGAGTTCTTCTCAGCCTTCTGATGTTTACGTTCTTGTCGTGGAGTTTCTCACGTGCTTTTATGTAAATAATTAAAGTTTTTACATTCCTCTCTGGAGGGGCAGAAATTTGATGTTCTGTTGGTTTGTCCAGTGGCGTTGCAGAGGTGGCACTGTCACCCTCCAATCCACTGTCACTTTGGAAAGTCTGTAAATGCTGGAGTCAGGAAATGAACTTCCCTTCTTTTTCCTCTTCTTGCCTTGCAGTTCCAGTGTCCGTGTGGTTTTGTTTTGTGTCCTGCTGTGACAGACATGAGCTCAAGTGGCGTTGCCACCACAGGTGCTCTTCCCAGAGAAGTGACACAGCGTGGCTGTGCCTGAATTCCGGGTGGGAAAAAATGGATTATGGGATAGGCTTGGCTTACAGCCCCTGCTGGCAGGACAGGCTCCCAGATTACCAGGAGAAATGCACGGGCACTGCAGGCACCGGCAGGGACGGGCGAGTGCCTGGCACTGCTCCTTCAAACCAGGGGCTCCACGTGCTCCACAAATTCCACAGTGCCTGCAGCTCCTCAGCCTTCCGAGAACATGGGATGGCTTCCAAATGAAAGTGAGTAGGTGGGAACAGATGCCAAGAAAAAATCCTTCCCTGTGATGGTGGGGAGGGCTGGGATGGGATTCCCAGAGCAGCCCCTGGATCCCTGGCAGTGCCAAGGCCAGGCTGGAGCCCCTGGCACAGTGGGAGCTGTGGGACCCATGGTGGGACTGGGTGGGCTTTGGGGTCTCCTCCCACCCAAATCAATCCAGGATTCCATGGGCAGGTTTAGATGGGATTTTGGGAAGGAATTCCTGGTTTGAGGGTGGGGAGGGCTGGGATGGGATTCCCAGAGCAGCCCCTGGATCCCTGGCAGTGCCAAGGCCAGGCTGGAGCCCCTGGGACAGTGGGAGCTGTCCTGCCCATGGTGGCACTAAATGGGCTTTGAGGTCCCTTCCAACCCAGCCCATTCCAGGAATCCCTGAGACAATAACAGATAAATATTCTGTGTTTCCACCATCCAAAGGCAATGAAAGCGGGCATTTAGAGCCTGGATAGAAGCGTTCCCACTCCCGGTGTGACTCACTCCCAGTGTCCCAGGGAACAGCCACTGGTGTTGGGAGCCCCTGCAGCAGCCCAGACAAGGAAAGGGAGGAGCTGCTCTGGGATGGGCTGTTGAATTTGCTGGGAATGGCCCAACAAAGGCAGGAATGATGAATCTGGCTCCATGTGCTCGGAAGGCTAATCTATTGCTTTATAATTATATATATAATTATAATTATATATTATAATAAAGAATACTAAACCATACTAAAGAATGTAAAAAGGATACTTACAGAAGGCTAAAAAGATAATAATGAAACCCATGACTCTTTCCAGAGTCCAACACAGCTTGACCCTGATTGGCCAATAAATCAAAATAATTCACAGCAGAATCCAGTGAAACAATCACCTGTGGGTAAACAATCTCCAAACACATTCCAAAGCAGCAAAACACAGGAGAAGCAAATGAGAGAAGAATTGTTTTCCTTTTCTCTGAGGCTTCTCAGCTTCCCAGGAGAAAAATCCTGGCGAAGGGATTTTTCCAGAAAATGCGACAGTGAGAGTGCCCTGGGTTTGTTTCCTAAAGCAAGCAGCCCCTCCGTTCTCCCCAGCAGCATTTCAGGGAAGGAGATCGTGCTGTGGTGGGAACAGCTCCCATGCCAGGGCCACGGGCAGAGATAAAAGTGAGGTAAGTGCACACTGAGTGCCACAGAATCCATTAGGGGAGGGAACACTGAATGACTGCAAATAACTTGTTAATATTTCCTTATTCCAGGAAAAAACCCTCTGATGTCTAAAATGTGAGACATCACATGGGCCGGTGAATTAAGAGACAAATCTGGGAAAGATGCAGCAGTGAGCTATAGATTTCTGAAACCAACATTAGCCCTAAGAATAAAACCCCTAAATGAGATTATTTTTCAATGATCCAGCAGAACCTGCCTTGAAAATCAGGCTGCACTGCCTCCAGTGAAATCCCTGTTGATCTCTTTGAGAATCCTGCATTTGACCACCTGTAATTTTTGTATTCTTGGGATGTTTTCTGGACAGGTGGAGGGCTCGGCTAAATTGAGTCTGGATTTTAGGGAAAGGTTCATCCCCCCGAGGGTGCTGGGCACTGCCCGGGCTCCCCAGGGAATGGGCACGGCCCCAAAACTGCCAGAGCTCCAGGAGTGTTTAGGATTTTGGGATATCTGTGCAGGGCCTGGGTTGGAGGGATGATCCCTGTGGGTCCCATCCATTTCAGGACAATTCCATGATTATGTGGTTCTATTATTAAATAATTACACTATTATAATATTAATATTAAGAATATTATACTATTTATATTATATTATATTATATTATATTATATTATATTATATATTTATTATATTACTCCAATAATTTTATGAACATGCAAAACATTTTTCTTAAAATTTAAGATAGAAAATTTCTCATTCATCTGGAGGACACAACCCTCATTCTCACTGTGAAGAGAGGAACCTGAATACCTGAGGGGGTCTGTGTGAGCACCCAGGATGGGAATCTGGCCTTCCCTGTATTTTTCTTCTTTTGAAAATCATATTTCTCTAAGAACATTGCAGAAGTGGTCGTGCAGGAGTGGTTTGGTCTCTCCTCAGTGGCTGGTTTATGGTTTTGAGCTCTGGGTTTGAGCATGAGGAGCACCCCAAATCTCCATAAAAATATCCCAAAGCAGCCCACGCCTCTGAATGGACACAAATGTTCTCTGCCCCAGGGTGGGACTGAGCCTGGCAGCTCAGATAACCCTAACCCTAAAAAAAAAAATAAATAAAATCCCAAGCCCAAAAATCCGTTTAATATAAAGTCCTCTCATCCAGGACATGTCAGATATTAAACTGATATGTTCAGAAACCAAAGGTTCTTGGTCCCAGCCCTCCAACAATTCATTACCAGGAGCCAGGTAGCCAGGGCAGAGCAGAAACTGCACCAGTTAATCACTGTAATTACCTCCCAGCGTGTAATTACCCCCTCCCAGGGGGTTTTTATTCTCTCCCTGCCTCCTGCTCCAGGATGAACTGCAACACAACGACGACAACAAAACCCCTGAAAACTCTGCGTGTGGTTTCATTAAAATGATCTCTTTGATTAACTCAGAGCTCCTGCAAATAGATGGGTGCTAAATCTCCCCTCTGGGTTCATACACAGATTTTCTGCATCCTCCAGAACACAGAAGAATGGAAGTGATGGGGAAAAAGCCCCACAAGATTTTCAGGATTGTCAGACAAGGAGCAGAGCTGAGCCTGAAGCACAGGTTAAGTGAGTGCCCAACCCTTCCTCGGCACAGGTTGATTTCTGAGGAGCTGAAATTGTCCTCTGCTGACCCCCCAGGTTTCTCCTCCCTCCCTTTCAGCTGGGCTGCCAATTTTCTGATGGTTCCATTTGGAGGGTGAGAAAGAGCAGGGCTCTGCCCAGCGGTTCTGGGGCTGATGTGGGTATTTCTCATTTCAAAGGACACTCTGGGAAATGAAGGAAAAATCTAAGTAATTTTCTTAACCTCCTGGCTCCCAGTGGGCAGAAATGGAAGTCCCATATTTTTGTCATCAAGATGATAGCAGCAATCTGCAGACCCGTGCGAGGCCACAAACATTTACCTGTAAGTCACAGCGAAAGAAGGATAAGCCCAGAGCAAAATCCATTTCCCTGACAGTGTTTCTGTTCGGGAGCATTGCAGAGAAAGCACCAACAGGAACTGGCTGCTTAAACCCACCTCAAAAAGGGGCAAAAACTGAGCCTGTGTGGTGCTCTCAGAAACCACAGCCGAGGAGATGGAATGTTTTACTGACACCTCTGAATTTCACAAGTTTTGAGGTGAATTTTGGGATCCTGCAGGTTTGGAGGGCCAGGCCTTTTAGGGGTTGATTTCACATTTCTAAGCTCCACGTCCAGCACCATTTCAGCTGCACCTTACAGGTGCCAACACCTGACTCTGGAAGCTCCTTGGGAAATATCCATGAAGCACAAACGGCCCCGAGTCATTTCCTAGCTCTGAAGAGGGATTTCAGGAGCTCTTAGGAACAGGAGGAGACTTGAGCCACCTGCACGATGAATAAAAGATCATTCTGGGAAGGACAGAGGAGCCTCTGGTTAGACACAGGTGGTGGGAGAAGCAAAAGCTCAGCTCCCAGTTTTGCTGCCTTGGGAAAGCCAATCTCTCCATCATTTCTGTCATTGTCCCCAGCAGCTTCTCTGCCTGCAGAGCTGCAGAAATGGGTTCATGTGCCTGAGCCACAAGTCCTGTGTGGGACACTCCTCCCCCTCGTCCAGGGCCAGGTCACAAAATCCAGGTGGAAGAAAGAAGGGGACAGAGAAAATCAGTGCATCAAAAATCATATATTTGGTTATGGCAAAATTTCAGCCAAGTTTCAGTTTTATTCACATTTAGGCTGGGTTTGGGGTGAAAGGGAGTGGAAAGGACACAGCCAAAGGGAAGCCCAGCTGGGTTTATGATTATTGGTGGAATTATTTTATTTATTTATATATTATATTATTTATTATATTTATATAATTATACATTATATATATTATATATTATATTATTTTATTTATTTATTTATATATATTTATATATTTTTATAATATGGAATTATTTATTGCACATTTTTGCGTTCTGTCGTTCTTCTGACCAAGTCCTGATGGCCGCACCAGGATTTACTCCTGGTGACAATCCTGAGCTGCTTCCCAGCCTTCTCCTCTCCTTTGAAAGAGGTAATAAAGGAGTCAGATGATCAATTCTGCAATTTGTAGTTGCCAAGCAGCTTTGAAGCAATTTAGTGATTTGGGTGCTTATTTCCTGCCTGTCCTGATGGCAGGAGATGATATAAGGATATTGAGCCTTAATAGTTTATTCATTCCCCTGATAAAACCCAGGGAATCAAAAGTATTTTTGGTTTTATTTTTTTTTTTTAATGTTAATTTTGGTTTTACAAGAACTTGTGCAGTTTTGAATCCATTTAGGAAAGCTCTGAAAAATAAAAGCACAGTTTGCAAAGTATCAGACACCTTCCACCACGCAGGTCTGAGCACCCATTCGGGGGATCTCGGTGCATTAATTAAATGGTGGTGTTAATGAACACAAAAGGAGCGTGAGCATTCTCCATTCAGCAGCCGAGTGGCTCCTGCTCGCTGGAGTCTAATCCTCCTCCAGGGATTAATGTCAACAATAGAATTTAAATTCACTAAACACCTTATCAGATTGGCATTTACACCCCGCTATTAAACGTTTATCAGGACAGCAAAAGCCTGGATTTCACTCCTTTCATCCTCACATCTCCAGTTATTTGGGGAAGGAGCTCCAAGAGATCGTTCCCTTCCTGGCTGGATGGCCGGGACGGGTCCAGGAGCTCTCCAGGGAGGAGATTTTGGGTGCAGCCCCCTCCCCACAGCCCCCTCTGTGTTAATCTGCTGGGACGTGGCGTCCCCAGGTGGATTCAGTTTGGATGTTGGGAAGGAATTCTTCCCTGGCAGGGGCTGGGATGGGATTCCCAGAGCAGCCCCTGGATCCCTGGCAGTGCCCAAGGCCAGGCTGGAGCAGCCTGGAACAGTGGGAGCTGTGGGACCCATGGTGGGACTGGGTGGGCTTTGGGGTCTCCTCCAACCCAAATCAATCCAGGATTCCATGAGCAGGGTGGGATGGGATTTTGGGAAGGAATTCCTGTCTCTGAGGGTGGGGAGGGGCTGGGATGGAATTCCCAGAGCAGCCCCTGGATCCCTGGCAGTGCCCAGGGCCAGGCTGGAGCCCCTGGGACATGGGAGGGGTGGCACTGGATGGGATTTAACGTCCTGTCCAACCCAAACCATCCTGGGATCCTCTGACTCTGCCTATCAGAGGCTTTTGTTCCCATTTTACACCAGTAAAGCAACATTACAACATCTCCCAGCCTCCTGCATAATGCAAGCGACATGATTTCATCTGGTAGTTCCAGCACTGAACTGGATTTATTTTTTAATAACACCATATATATTTTATCCAAACTGTCATTCAGGCCTTCAGAGCTGGGAAAACTGAGACAAACATTACAGAAAAGTTTATGATTCCCTCACTCAGAGGATTTCCACTCTGCTCTCATTATTTCTGCCAGACTCGCTGTGGGGAGTTTTGCTACTTCTCCTCAGTTATAAATATTCCATGCAGATTTTTAATTAGAGCAGCATGGGTTTTTTTGGCTGAGACAAAAGAAATTGGATTCCCCCCCTCACCATTTGGGCTTCATTCATGTGGATGGACTTCCAGTAATGTACCCACATCAAATCTCTGCATAAACAAACCAGAGGCTGTTTTATTGAACTAAAACTCTAATTGCTTTTTTACCAACAGGTGTCTCCGAGCTGGAAAGCAAAACAAATGTTTGATCTGGTCCTTCCTCTAATTAGCAACAGATGAATTAGCAGCTGAAGGGAAAGATGCACTTTTTAGCCCATTGTCTGGGTTTAAACCGCTCTTGTGGAATGTTTCATTCAACAGGAATTTGCTTATGAAGGAATCAGAATTAGTGGCAGGGAGCACTGAACCATAAGGAAAAGCAGAAAAAGGAACTCTAGGGGGAAGGATAAAGCAGAAGGAGTAAACAGCAGCGTTCTGATTTCTGCCTTTCAGATCTCCTTCAGAAAACTTCAGCTGAGCTCTTCTTCATCTGCTGCTGGATACCCGATGGAGGATTTATTGGGGTTTTTCCAACGGGCTCGCTCCGAATCGGAGTCCCAGCCTGGACGGTGTTGGGAGGGACCTTAAATCCCATCCAGTGCCACGGGCAGGGAGCCTTCCACTAATCCAGGATGCTCCGGGGCAGGTCCAGCTGCCTGGAATTGGCGCAGGACTCCCCAGACAGGTGGTTTAATCCAGGTGCTGCTGTCTGGAGCAATCCTCAATCCCTTGTGCTTCCAGCCTCGGAGCAGCTCCCAGGATTTGTCGCTGGCGTTGGCAAATCTGTGTCTCTGCCTAGAAAAAGGAATAACAGAACTCCCAGCTGGGCCCTGCTGCCAATTCAGCTCTTTATCTCCTGATTTAGCTAATTGATTTACAAACTCCAGCCATCACAGGAAGGCCACGATTCTATCAAAGCGTTTAACTCGGAGGGCTCGGGGCACCCGAGGACAGCCATGCTCCTTTTTACCCCTCCAACAATGCCAGACTGATTTAAAGCACACAGAAATATCCGCGAATCTAAAAAAAAATCCCATGACAAACTCAGGAGAACGGATGAAAATCATCCCGTATAGAAAATTACAGCCCTGATGTGCAATGATAACACCGCGCTGGGTTTTTCAGGAATCAAAAGCGGAATTGTGAATTTACACCTCGTGACTCCACTTTAATTGTTTCCACGACCTAACAAGCATTTCACAGGGAAAAAAAGAAAAAAAAAAAAAAAAAAAAAAGGCACACTGGAAAGTGTAAAAACTCCTCGTGTCCTTGTTCTCATATTTTTCCTCTCGGTGTTGCACCCCAGGCAAAGAAATTCATTTGGCTTTACAAGGAATTCTGCTGTAAGTCAAGTGTTGTTAAGGGCTTCTTCACATTGTTTATCACGGGAATCTGAGCTGATGTCTCGCTGAGCACTCCTCGGAAAGCTTGTTTATTAAAAGGTACAAGTGTTCCTGCAGCCCTACAAGCTCTCTTTTCACACAGCTCCAGAATAAATAACTCGAGAAGCTCAGGCTCTGCCCGGGCTGACAGCAGCTCCTGCCTCCTGTGCTGAGCAATTAGGCGTTGTGAATTTCAAAAATTTTAAAAGTTTGACAGTAATTAAAAATGGTTGTAAAAACAGTAATGTAATTAGAGTAATAAAAATTTGAACGCTTGGGATTAGGACAATACGAGACAATAAAAACAAAGAGTTACGGGCAGTGTGGGTGCCTCTTTCTGGTGCTTCTGGGACTCTTTTCCAACAGGGATTGCTCAGAGCTTGCAGAGTGACTGGTTAATGCTTGGTCCTGCTTTACAGGCTGGGATCACTTCCCTTATCTTTGTCTATATTACAATTTTTGTGGGGTTTTTTTCCTCACTCCTGCCCGTGGGAAGAGGTCCTGATGGGAGCCTGTGATTTGTAAGATTTGTAAGGCTGAAAAACGTTTTCCTTCTGGGATGCTTCACTCTTTGGCTGGACACCAAGCCTCAGCTGCCTGGAGTTCAGCAGGGTGATTTCACCTCAAAACTTTTATGAAATTGAACAAACAACTTAAAACCCAGACAGCGACAAGAAAAGGGCACTTGAATCCATAAATAGTTTGGGATTCTGGTGTAAGAAATTGTCTCAAGTCTTTTCTAGCCTTGTTACTTTGGAAAATAACACATAAAATATCAATTCCATCTTATTTATTATTTTTAGGACAATGAGCAACCAAGCACAGGTCGGGCTGCAGCATCAGAGGTTGCTCAAACGCAGAAGAGGCAAAACCCTTCCCAAAAAACCACCCCAGGGTTTGAAAAGCAGGATCAGGTGCAGCAGGGGCGATGGCAAAGCTCATCTCTGACAGATTTGAGTCCTGGGGTTTGACACCTTCGCCCTGGGTAAGAACCAAATGGTGCCAACACCTCCGTTCACACTGCGCGGACTTATTATTTGTTTTTTTCCTTTTTAACAACACTGCATTTTACTATAAGCCACTGCACAAGAAAATGCATCACAGGTGTAGGAGTTGACTTTGTGCTGGAAGAGAAAAAAAAAAAAAATAAAAGGGGGAGACACAAGCAAAGGTCTGTAAAAGAAAATAAAACCCAGTGCATAAATCACTACAAACCCAGGGTGGAAGAGGCTGCACTTCATAAAATCTGACACTGTCACCTCCAGTCTGCAAGACGGAGATAAAAAACAAAAACCCTGGATGCTAAATTTGCCCTTTACATCGAGTTTGAAAATTATAACATCGTAAAATCAGAATAAATCAGTCAACTTCAGTCCCTGGCACCGTGATAGGGATTGTCCATTGGACACTGAGGACTTGGGAGCTGGATTTGTGCTGCATTTAGAGCCTGGACATTTTAACTTCCCCCTCGGAAATGGATCAGACACCTCTGGTCCCTCCCAGCACGGAATTTCTGTTCTGTAGATCCCGCATCAGATTCTAACCCCGGTGTAAGATTTATGCCCCCAGGAGCAGTGTTTTGTGTGCTCTTCATTATTTTGCACAAGGAGCTGGGAAAAGGCAGCAGCACTGGCTTTGTCCCTGGGATTTCTACCTGCAGCCAGAGCAATAAAAAGGAAAGGAAAAAAAAAAAATCCAGTCCTTGACCCTCAGTCAACTTGGAAAATTATTTTTAGCAAATCCTGAAAAGTGCAGAAAGCAGCAGGGCGAGGGAGGGGATGAGCACCCAACCAGGTTTCAGACATGCCTGAGGGTATGGCAAATATCCAGGGGGAAATACAATCATTTGCATAAATTATGGCAATTTTTGTTTGAGGACCTTTCATTCTCTTTCTGTCTCTGCGGGGTGTTAGTTGTGGGGGGTCTGTTTGGGTTTCTTTATCTAAGCAAAAAAAAAAAAAAAAAAAAAAAAAAGACAAAAAAATTAAAAAATTTGAAAAGTTTAAATATTGGGAAGAGGAGGGGATCCAACAGCTGGGCAAGAAATGAAGTTATTTCACTTTTCATTTCACCACCAACCCGCAGAAGCCCCAGTTTACACTCAGCTGCTCCTTAATTTCCAGGGAACTACAGATGCATCACCCTATTGATGAAAACACATCCAGGGGGAGTTAGAATTGAAAACTCTCAGCATTAAAGCCTCCCCATCAGGAAGATAACCAAGAATGGGAAAAAGACGCGAGGTGCAGGTTTTTTATGCACTGACCCTCCAGAAGTCAGAGAGAAATTAATTAGGGGCTGCAAGGAAAAATATCCCAGAGGAACTCCTGGAAACCCTGCATTTGGACAGGCTGCCCAAGCAGCATCAGGGGGTTTGCACAATTTTTGGGTACAAGTGTATAAACTCCTCTTTGTGCTCTTGAAAATCTGCTTTAAAAGGCTCCAGAGTAACTGTGCTGGACTCTAAAACTTTTGCACAGATAAAGCTGGGAAATAATACCAATAAAATAATTAACTGCCTGGAAAAGCTTTTAAAAAATAGAAAAAGAGCTATTAGAAGATACAGAAGGCAGGCAGGTGCTCAGTTTAAGCAATCTGGGAGAGGATTCAGCCCAAAAATAATCCCCAAAAGCTTGAGGCACTAATCCCACACTTTCAAGCCCCAATTAAGCACTCCTCGAGGATCAGATGTTAAAAAGCACAAAACAAAATGCATTCACGTTTCCTTGCAAAACTATTTTCACCCAAACGTTCCATTTTTCTGCCCTGACAGCAGATAACGGCGGGGAAATGCTCTCTGAATTTGCGAAGCAGGTGACTGTAATGTGGCATAAACATGTTCATTATGCAAATCCGATTGCTTCAATCTTCAGCTGGAGCTCATTTGTTTGGATGAGGCAGGAGATGCTCAGCTCTTGGAGCAGCCTTGGTTTATCCACCACAGATCTGCAGAGATAATTGTTGATATTCCCCCCAAGGCGCTCACAGTCCGGGGAGAGCTCAGTTCTCACAGGGGAAGGAAATGATACCTGGGCTTTGGGCTCGAATTCTGACTAATTCAGAAAAGAATTAGAGTAAGAAAAACAGCAATGCCTCACCTTTGAGACATTTGGAGACATTTTCGCTTAATTCTTTGAGCACCACTGACTTGTGTAGAAAGGAATTCCTTTGGGAGTTGCCACATTGGAGACATGGATGTGGATTTGTAGAAACATTTCCATGTGTCTGTGTATGACACCACTACCACATTTATTATTATTATTATTATTATTATTATTATTATTGTTATTATATCTATAGTTATACTTATATTTATATTTATTTAATTATCATAACAACAACAACAAAACGACAATAGCAAATAATAATAGTAATAGTAATAGTAATAATAGTCTTCAGCCCTTCAGGCAGGTGGTTTTGCCCAGTAGCTGGGAAAGTCCAGCTCTGGAATTCTCACCCGAAATCAAGCATCAAGTGCTTGGATTTTCCAACCTGCCTCGCCACCTCAGCTTGCCAGTATTTGAAATATAATTCAGAGGGAAGGGTTTGCATTTTCCATTCCAAGGGAGGCTCCTGCTTTCCTTAGCAGACAGCTGTTTTCCAAACCAAGACAATTTGTGACCAAAATTAAGCTAACTCCTATTCACAAATGAGTTTTTTAAATCCCTGCTGCCTCCCCAGCATCTGAATTCCCTGCAGAATTCCCTGGGAGGTGCTGATGCTTCCCCAGGAACTCCTACATCTCTGTGATAAAGCAAACCTGGCATTTTAAGCCAGAATTAAAGCACAAATAATGGGCAGAGGGTCAGGAGAGAGCCCACGCTTGGTCTGTTAGAAAAATTTATTACCCAGGCCAAAATGAATGGAACAAAACCAGGGCTTAATGGTCAGATTTATAAATATTATTGCTGTCACTGAAGGCATCATTGGCTTTAGAATATTTGCATAAGGAGGCTGAAAACAAAATTTTAATCGAGCAAAAAAACCCCAGTAGCTAGTTTTTTATTTTTATCCCACTCTCCAATTATTATTTGTGTGCTTATTTAGACACAAATTCCCCAGAGACTTCATCAGGATATATGGAGATTATTTGACAGCCTGGCTTCGTGTTATTTAATTCCCAGAAGAGAAAACAATTTCCCCAGCAACGACAAGAAAATTTTCATCTGCTTCTTTCCTGCCCAGATCAGCACCTTGGCTTTCGTTCAGGGTGTGGGAATCACTGGGAAGGTGGCAAAAAATAAAATAAAATAAAATAAAATAAATAAAATAAAATAAAATAAAATAAAATAAAATAAAATAAAATAAAATATCACTGCCAGGGGAAGGACCTGCCTGTTGTTCCTTCCACATGCAGAGCTTCCAGGGGTGAGTCTGGATGGGAAAGAGATTTGTGGAGGGAAGATTTTGGGAAGGTTTTGGAGGTTCCGGAGCTGCTGACCCCCAGTTTGTCCCAGTACAAACCTTCTCCTCCAGTCCAAACCTTCTGCTCCGTGCTGGGAAATTCTCACTTCTCAGCAGTGAAAAGCAGCACTTCCACCCCTTGCCGCAGCACGGGGAGAGAAAAGTGTTTAAAAATGGTTATTGTTTATTAAATTGTTGGTTTTTGTGGCACCAGGGAGAGCACGAAGCGGGCAGGGTGACCGCAGGCAGTGCCACCAACCTTGGTGGCACCCCAGGTGTGCAGAGGGAGGGAAATATCAATCAGGAGCCTGCCCAAAGTCCCTTTTCCCTCCTCCAGGAGCCTTTTCATCCCTGCAGGTCGGTGCTTCCTGCACTTCACACAAACCAGGGCCTCTGGCAAGGATTCCCTGCCTGCGAAGCTCTGTGTTAACTTCAAATGCCTGTTGTCAGCAGAAGCTGGGACCAAAAACCCTCCAAAACAACCTGGAACAGGGAAAGAGCTCAGGAAACGCTCCTTCAAGATGATCCCACTCTTATTTCCGTGGGTATTTCTTACCCAAATTGAGAATTTCAGCAAAGGGAAACCTCAGGAGCAGCTCCTGTGTCTGTGGGTGAGGTTAATTATCAGAGGTGTCACTGCCTCAAATCCCCCCAAAATACCATTTTTACCAGCAAAATACCATTTTATTCTCCTCCGAGCACCCCTCTACAGCTCTGAGAAAAGGGTGAAGGGTAATGGCAGTGTTGATGCCAAGCAAATCCACTTCCTCTCCCAGTTAGAATTAGGAAATTCTATTTAAGAACCTGAAAGTCTTTTCTGGGCGAATTTGTAGCAGGTACTCAGCCACATTCCAGCCCTAATTTTGTTGGAAAATTACAGTTATTGCTATTCTTGGAGTGCTTCAAGGGGAAAAAGCTCAGGAAATCATCCCCTGCTGTGGCTGGGTGCAAATTTCAAATGCTGCACTTCATTTTCCAGGTGGAAACCCCATGTGCTTTTCCCTCCTCTCTGCTTTTTTACCACTTGAAAGCCTTGATTCTGTTTCTCCTGCTGTATTTGTACTGGAAAGCCCAAACATCTGAACTGAGCTGGTACTTCCAGGTCTTCAAAAAGCTTTGTCAGAGGAAGGAAATCAAGCAAATTCTCATCTAGAGGGATTTGTTTAATGACAATCAACAATATTTAATATACAGCCAAACCTGCTGCCATGAAGTGGCACCACATCTATAGAAACACCTCCAGATCTTGGCATTTTCGTCTCTTTTTCTATTTACAATATAATTATGTAGCTTGAAAGTTGCTTTTGCAGCAGAGAAGGAGTTTATTTACATGTAATTCCACATTCTTGGGCAGCTTTGAGTGGAAATTTGGGATTAACGAGCACGGACTCTGGCAGACCCGGGGCTAGAGAATTCCACTCTTCATTCCCAGGTCATTTCCAGCAATACTTCCACAAAATGCATTCCCAATTTCTGACTTTTCTTCCATTTACCAAGAACTAAAGCCACACCAGATTTTGACAGGATTTTTTTTTTTCCGCTCTTCTTTTACTGCAGATCCTTCATCAAATTCAGCAACAGCTCAAGTGCCTTAAAAGATACACTGTACATTTTGTTATTGATTTAAAAAGGCAGCAAAAAGGGCTCCAGAGGCAGAAGAAGCCTCATGCTGTGCTGAAGGAGTTACTGGGAGAGCGGCCCAGAGGAGAACAATTCCTCAGAGATGCAGAACCATGGGAATGTGGTGGAAAACGAAATGAAGCAAGGGCTCTTACTGATCAAACCCCTCATTGGAATGGAAGCATTTGGAGATTACTTTCAGCTTCTGGAAATTACTGACAATAAACAAATATCCAAACTGAGCCTCTGGAGCCGTCACAGAGCTGCTCATGAGGGTTTTTTATGCATCGAGGCGAGAGAGAGAAATAAATTTTTAAAAAAGGCTAAAAAAAAGGGGTGAAATATTACTGCCAGGTCCTTGAAGGGATTTCAGCCCACAGGATGCTCTGGCTGCCATGAATAAAGGAGGTGACAAGGTCTGAGACAAGGTTTCAAAAGCAGGAGGAAGAGAAAGTGGAAAAGCCAAGATTTATTCGATTCATCCCAACAGCAAGAGGGGCTCTGTTTGCCAAGGTTAGCTGACACCAGCACAAAAATGGAACAGCCATAAATTTGTCTCCAACAAGATCTATTGTCACTTGGAGATGATGAAACCTGGTTTATCATCTGACTTTTAAAATGTATACACACAGAGCTGTTAACAGATAAAATAACACCTTCTCTGAAGTTTTAAGAGGATGCACAAAGCTGGTGTGGATTAAAGTGGAAATAAAGGAGTGCGTGGTTATTATTTCCCCCAGACAATCTCCTCTCCCTAAAAGGTGTGCGTGAACCCTGCAGGCCGTCCTATCCCACGCAGATAATCCCACATAAATGAAAATTGAACAAGGAGTTAAGGTGCCATTTCCCAAATCCATGCCACGGCACCTGCACTGTGGGAAGGAACATTTCAGGAATAAGTTCCCTGCTGTATTTCCCTAATGTACACAAGGCAGGATGGATCTTTTTGTGGCATTGGCTCTGAGCTCTCTCTGCTTCAGCCTCGACCCCTTTCCATGGGTTGCTTCAATCCCGTATGAATTTCCTTCATTCCCATAAGAAATGCCTTCAGTCCACAGCAACTGGTTTCAGTCCCATAAAAACTGCCTTGAATCCATAGGAACTGCATTCAATCCATAGGAACTGCTTTCAATCCATAAAAACTCCTTCAATCCCATAAGAACTGCTTTCAATTAATAAGAATTTCCTCTAATCCCATATGAATTTCCTTCAATCCCATAAGAAATGCCTTCAATCCATAGTAACTGGTTTCAGTCCCATAAAAACTGCATTCAATCCATAGGAGCTGTTTTCAATCCATAAAAACTCCTTCAATCCCGTAAGAACTGCTTTCAGTTCGTAAGAATTTCCTCCAATCCCATCAGAATTGCTGCTAATCCATAGCAAATGCCCTCAATCCCATAAGAGCTCCCTCTTCTCAGCCTCCTTCTTGTACATCCCATTTTACAGAGAGACCAAGGAATAATTCGAGGGAGCCCTCAGACCCACTGAACACGTTACACCCACTAAATGTATTAATCCAGAAGGAAATAGGAAGCCTGTGGGGAAGATAAACCAGCAGGGAGAGTTCCCATCCTGTCGGGGGAATATCCTGACCCTCCATCCCTGCTCCAGCCTCTCTCACCCAGGGGACATGGGAAAAGCAGCTGGAATTTCTGAGCAGCTTCCCTGCTGGTGGTTTTACAGGGAATTAGGGCGCTCATTAGCAGAGGAAATTGATTAATCCCCCAGAAACTGCCTTGGAATGGAATCCTGATGAGCAGGGAGCAGGAATTTGAGCTGCCACAAAGTCTGGGGGCTACCAGCCCCATCCTGTCCACTCCCCAGCTCAGCAGGGAACCACAGCCTCTCTCCAGAAGGAAAGGACCAATCCTGACTTCTTGGCTTCCAGGAATTTCTTCTCCCTGGAATTTCTTCACTCAGGACTCCTGCACTCAGGGTAAATCCCTTGCCCTGCTCAGGGATCAGGGTTTGATATTCCACTTTTTAATATTCCTCTAAGGAGTGTTCAGGGAAGGTTTAATCCCAGTTTCGAGCCTGGATTTGCTTTCCAGTCTTGGACACATCAGTTCTCTGCCTCAGTTCCCCACCAGTGAGGGGGTGGTGGCCCAACACTGGCCATTGCTCCATCCCAAATATTATTGGAGTGAGCAGTGGATGGGAACAACCCAGGAGCTGCTTCTATTGTCCTGCAAAGCACTCAGCAAGTGAAACCATTCCTCTGCTAGGTCAGGATAAACCTACCTAAAAAAAAATCTCAATTTTCCTCTAATTTCAGCTGAATAAAGGAAGGAGGGACTTCACCCAGGTTATTTCTTCAGTGGGCTCTTTAGAATTGGTTTTTAAAAAGGGAAGAAAGAAAAAGAAATGGGCCCTTCCCAGGCTGATTCATCCCACTCCAACACAGGGCAGATAAATTGCTTTTATTCCTTCAAATAAAAGGAGCCATAAGAACACTCACAGAGCAAGGCTTTAAATGTGCCTGCCCACTGACAGAGATGAATTTCATTCTAACTGAAAATCCATACAAACTTTAATTTTGAATGAACCTTTGATTCTCAATTAATTTTTTTCCCAAGTCCGTAATTCCACTCAGAGATATCGGTGCTCCCACAGAACAATTCCCAGCCAGTTTAATGATGGAGCGTAAACTGCAGATTTGTTTTCTTTTCAGGCAGGTTTCTTCCACAATATAAAGCAAATTTCCAATTAAAGGCAGATCCTGTTGGAGGCAGCATCCCAAAACCACAGTGTGCCTCAGGCTTTGGGAAGAAACCAAAGAAACAGCCACACAACCAGCAGATACCTCCAAAAATATAATTTATTCCTGCTGCTCTGCTTTGCTTGGCAGAGCACTTTTGCCCTGATGAATAATTTGAAGCCTTAAAACAAATCCCAGCACTCAGAGGTGCTGAGTGACCCTGGATTTCCTGCTGGCTGTCCCACAGAATGGAGACATCTGTACCCAGAGGGGCTGGAAGGGCTCAGTTTTAGCAAAAATCTAATGATTAAAAAAACACAATAATCATCTTCTTCTTCTTCTTCTTCATAATAATAATAATAATAATAATAATAATAATAATAATAATAATATACCAAAACAACAAAACCAATAACAATAACAATAACAACAAAACCTCCACCACCACCACCAATAATAATAATAATAATAATAATAATAGTATCCTGATGGCACCAAGCTTTGCAGGTCCCAGGCAGGCATTAAAAATGGGGCTTTTTGCCCGGGTAAATCCACAAACCCACCACAAGAACACAGAAGGAGCTGGAGAACACACAGGTGTGACACGTGTAAAAGCGGACATTTTAATTGGAAGCGACACCAAGACAGAAGAACAGACAGACATAAAAGTCCTGCCTGGTTATCGTGGCCTTTTCCAGGCCCTGCTGCAGGACTGGAGCCTCTCTTTGTAGCAGGAATGGCTGCACAGTCACTTCCTCCAGCAATAATTGAAACAGCCCCCAGCTGCACACCTTTCCCTAAACACAGAGAAATTCCTGGGCAGAGCAAGTGTGGAAATCACCCAGATCAGCGTGGCTGTTGCAGAGTATTTCAGGTTAAGTGCCAATTCAATATCACCTAAAAACTGCAGACAAAACCTTTAAAATGAGTGGTGTCCTGCAGAGATGCTTCTGAGGAGCTGGGGGAGGCCAGCTCCCAATCCTTCCCTCCTGTGAAAAATGTGTATTTTCTGATTGGCTTTTCGCAAGTATTAAAATGAATATTGTATGTGTTATGTTAGAAAGTTATGCTGTATTAATTTTCTTAAGTAGTGTATTAAATACAGTTTTAGGTTATGACATAGTGTAGAAACTATGCTATGTAAGATTTATTACTCTAATTATATTACTATTTTTATAACCATTTCATTACTATTAAACTTTTAAAAATTTAATAAAAACCACAAGTGATTGGCGTTTTTCACACCTCCCAGCCCAGCTTGTTCTGGCTTTAAAAAGGAAATTGTGGCAGCTCTGAGATTCCTGCCCCCTTTGGACCCCCACCCACCCTCTCCCTGGGGGTGCAGGTGCCTTTTGCCTGCCCTCAGACAATTTTACAGCCCAATTCAAAACCCGTTTAGTCAAGCCATTCATCCTTTGTCACTTTAATCTCTCCTTATAAATCAAACCCTCAATCTTCATCATTTCCCCCGTCCTTCCGCAGCAATCTATTCCTGAGCTCCCGCTCCCTTTGGCGAGTTGATAAAAGACAATAGCAAATATTTGGACGTGTCCTGCAGTTTGCAAATTGTAGCAGCAGCTTTGTTGGGATCCGTTCTGCTGTTTACTCTGCCTGCTTGTGCTTAAAGCCCTCCCCAGGCTTCCAGCAGGGAAAAGATCAGCAGATAATCAAAATACTGAATACTGAAAAGGTCAACACAATGCTGAGCAGAACCTGAGCTGCTCCAAAGTGGTGGGTATTGAAATTATTGCATCTTGCACTCGTGAGAAGGAGCAGGGGAGAATCAGAGCAAAGGCTGGAGCATTAATCCACTGAGGTGTCAGGGGAGCAGTGAAAGGGAGAAAGAAACATTCTGAACCACTGATTTGATCTGATTTCTTTTCCTAAAAAAGGGATTCCCCCTTTTCCATTCCAAGGTAAATACTCAGGAGAAGCAGCCTTACAAAAAATCTTCGCCAGGGAAGGAATTCTAACCTGGAATTGAATGAGTTGGAAGATCCTGCTACAAAAACCTGAAATATTTACTCCAGTGTTTACACCCTTAAGATGCTGCTGGTGCTTTACCCTAAAATGAGACGTAGGAAGAAATTACTTTTCTCGCTGAGCTTTCCACCAGACAGAGCAGTGGTGAGGGAAGAGGTTTTGTTATTCATGCTCAGCAAACAAGGGCCGTGAATTTGCTGAAATTCCTCCGGAGAGCTCCAACAGCACCGACACAGGAGCTGCATTTGCATTAAATACAGGCTGAATAAATAAATAAATCAGCACGGCCAGCAATGAGGCAGCACTGGGACGTTGCCTGGTGCTGTGATGTTACACCAAGTCTGAGGGCAGAGCTGAAGTTCTCCCTGAAAAGTCCAGGCAAAGTTCCTTTGCTATATATATCTATTTTTTAAGGGAATAAATGTTACCATACTCAAAGTAAAAAAGAATTTTTTTCTCTTCAAACTGTTACAAAAGAGTTCAGGTGTGTAAACATCAAACAGGAAAATCTCAAAGCAGCTCAGTGTTGGGATTCCAGCTTTTTGTTGCTCATATTTTCCTCCAGAGAACAGAAACAAATTTTTTTAGCTGTTGAAACTCACCAAAAAAAGTCGATTTTTAAGATGTTCACAGAGGAGAATTTATCCACAGCTTTTTGGACAGCCACAAGTTCTAAGTGAAATAAAAATTAATGATTCATTCACCAGAAGAGCTGCAGGTTTTCCCAGCCTGCAGCAAGGGAGGTGTGATTACATGTGTTATACACGTCCCTCCTTACAGCCCTGCCCCTTGTTGGCAGGGTTTGCAAGGTCAGAAAATGCCATAAACCCGGATTTAACACATTTTGGGGGGTGGCAAGGCAAGGGGGAGCTGTGGTGAGGAAGGGAGTTCTGGAAGGACGGATTCAGCCCAGGATGGGTCACACATCTGTAACGCCCTGAAGGCTCTGCCAGGGGATGGAAAGGCAGCAGCAGCAACCCAGGGCTTCATTCATCAATTAATTTAATTTTTCATAACACCATAGTGAATATCTCAGGGAGGGTTTAGTGCCAGGCACAGGAATTACAGAGGAATAAGCTTCCACCTGGGAATGAGAGTCTGGAGGAGCTTGGCCAGCTGCAGGTTCCCCCACCCAAAAATCCATCCTTGACCCCAGGCTGGGGCTGTTCTGGGAGAGAAAGAGGTCCCAGTGTGACCAGAAAAGATCCAGCTGCTCTGAAGTTTGGCTCCTTCATGTTCCCCCTGGGTTTTATCTGTGTTTCCTAAGCTGATGGAGCCGTTCCTGAAAGTGGGATTTGGGGGACACCACCAGGAGCCCCCCGTGCTGAGATCCGACCCTCCCAGCTCCCCTTGGCCACCCCAAGGCAGGCTTTAGTTTCTATTTCAGACAAATCTGAGCAGGAAAATCCAGCCTGGAGGTGCCAGCTCAGGTTGGCAGGGTGGAAGAGCCGTGTTCAGGTGGGTCACAGCTGGAGCAGGAATTCCTGTCCCTCTCAAACAGCAGCAAGGAAACATCCCTGAGTTCCAGACCCAGCTTGGTGCTGTTTGTTTGCCCCAGTTGGACACGAAATAAAACAACACGGACACTGGAACTGCAAGGCAAGAAGAAGAAGAAAAAGAAGAAAATTTATTTCCTGACTCCAGCATTTACAGACTTTCCAAAGTGACAGTGGATTGGAGGGTGACAGTGCCACCTCTGCAACACCACTGGGGTGCCTCAGTTGGACACGAAATAAAACAACATGGACACTGGAACTGCAAGGCAAGAAGAAGAAAAAGAAGAAAATTTATTTTCTGACTCCAACATTTACAGACTTTCCAAAGTGACAGTGGATTGGAGGGTGACAGTGCCACCTCTGCAACACCACTGGACAAACCAACAGAACATCAAATTTCTCCCCCTCCAGAGAGGAATGTAAAAACTTTAATTACTTACATGAAAGCACGTGAGAAACTCCACGAGAAGAACACAAACATCAGAAGGCTGAGAAGAGCAGGGCGGCACTGGGGTGAGTTTGGGATTTTGCTGCAGGCCTCGGAGGGGTCACAGCAGGCCCAGAGACACGCCGGGGCTCCTGGCGGTGCTCGGGGTGTCTGACGCCTCTTTGGGCTGGGAGCATTTCCCTGCCCACGAAATCCTGGAATGCTCCAGGTTGGAAGGACCTCAAATCCCACCCAGTGCCACCCCTGCCATGGCAGGGACAGCTCCCACTGTCCCAGGGGCTCCAGCCTGGCCTTGGGCACTGCCAGGGATCCAGGGGCTGCTCTGGGAATCCCATCCCAGCCCCTCCCACCCTGAGATGAGAATTTCTTCCCAAAATCCCATCTAAAGGTGGAATTGTGGAATGGTTTGGGGTGGGAGGGACCTCAAAGCCCACCCAGTGCCACCGTGGGTCCCACACTTCCCACAGATCCAGAGTGCTCCAGCCTGGCCTTGGGCACTGCCAGGGATCCAGGGGCAGCCACAGCTGCTCTGGGAATCCCATCCCAGCCCTCCCCACCCTCAAACCAGGAATTCCTTCCCAAAATCCCATCCCACCCTGCCCATGGAATCCTGGATTGATTTGGGTGGGAGGAGACCCCAAAGCCCACCCAGTCCCACCATGGGACACCTCCCATGTCCCAGGGGCTCCAGCCTGGTCTTGGGCATTTCCAGGGATCCAGGGGCAGCCACAGCTGCTCTGGGAATTCCATCCCAGCCCTTCCCACCCTCAAACCAGGAATTCCTTCCCAAAATCCCACCTAAACTTCCTCTCTCTCAGCTTGCAAACTGAAATCGTCTGCGGTAAGAACCCCAGCAGAGTTCAGCCCCTTCAGCTGGTTCCTCTCTGAATTTTTCTTTGTTGGAATATTAAAAATAAAAGAGAAAAAGCGACATTCTCCTGATCTGTGTTTGCCTTTGGTGCTTTGATTTAAATCACTTCCCAGATAATGACTCATTAATTGCTTCTTTCTGGAAATCGGGGTTAAATAAGACTGGATACAGACACAATAAATTCCTAGATAAGAAGATATCCTTAATAAAACCCTGGGTGGCAAAGATGTTGCCATATTAAATTCACAGCATCTGTTTAATAAACAATCTTTTCCTCCCTCCTCTATTCCAAATGTTGCTCCAGGAGATCTTTTTATGGAGGATAATTTTTGATTTTATGGTGGGACTGTAAACAGGCAGGGAAAGCAATATTTTAGTCCATTCCTCGTGCTGGGCTCCACAGAGTCCTCCACTAAAATCTGGTGCCCTTTTCCAGCTGGAAAACTTGAATTTGGGGAATTTCCTTTCCACTCTTCCCAGGATGGATTCTGAACAAAGAAAGGATGGGATGTGGTAGCAGCACCCGGGGAAAAACAGGAACAGGGGCTAAAGACCCAGAGAAAAATCCTCAATTCTGGGGAAAAAACAACTCTGGGCAAAGGATGGTTTTTCCTGAAAAATAAATATATTTGTGCCTCTCACCCGGGGAGGGCAATTTTATGGCTTTAAAAATGTCAAAAAATGGAGTTTTGTTCCATCCCTGCTCCAAACCCAGCATTTCCTCTCCCAGTTTTGGGGCAAAACCAGTGAATTACCACCCAGTCTTAAACAGGATCCTAAATCCATGAGCCAGGAGTTGTGTCCCAAGAATTCTTCCTGTGACTGGGGAAAAAAAAAAGAAAAGGAAATGAGAGGTATTAACTGGCTTTTATTTTTATTGTTCTGATTGATCAGGGGATTAGAAAGGGAACCCTCCTGGGTTCCGTGGTGTGCTCTGCCCCAGCTGGGTGAATCCCACAGAACTGAAAGGAAATTAAGAAGAAAATAAAACGTGTAATGCAATTTCATTTCACATTCACTGCCAAAGTGTCACACTTGGCTTACAGGTTGAAAAAAAAATTGCAGCCATGTTTTATTTGCAAAATAACTGGGTATTTCAGCAGTTTTAACAGAAGTCAACAAAAAAAAAAAAAAAAAAAAAAAAAAAAAAAAAAAAATTTTTTTTTGGATATTTGAAAAACCCTTCCTATGTG
>NW_024518651.1:409905-444078 GCF_017590135.1 Pyrgilauda ruficollis
AAAAAAAAAAAAAAAAAAAAAAAAAAAAAATCGCAGATATTTGGAAATTTTGAACAAAAATGTCTCCTTTTAAAAAAAAATTTAAAGCTCAAATATAAGCATGATCATGTTTACATCAACATTTTCCCTACCTGGCACCCTCCAGTTTCTTCCCATCATTAACTTCAGTCTGGGGATGCCATGAGAAGAGAAAGAGAGAAAAAAACCCCAATGTCTGCTCATAACTTTGCAATTTGTTGTGGTTGTTAGCAACCTGAAAGAAAAATCTATTTCCTTATTGACAGTTTTCTTTCTCCCCGGTGAGGATATTCTGCTTTATTGCCAGTGGTTTGTCCGTTGTGGGCTCTTGCATTGATTTTTTCTGGTTTTGGTGAGGGTGAAAAACATCAGTTTTGGGAAACCAGCATGAAACATTGCATTAAAAACACCACAAACCCATTCATTTTGGGAAACCAGCATGAAATATTGCATTAAAAACACCATAAACCCATTAATTTTGGGAAACCAGCATGAAATATTGCATTTAAAATGCCATAAACCCAGGCCGTGCTTTGGGGACGAGGCTGGGTTTGTACAATATTTCCAAGGAGAAAAATTAGGTGGCTGTTTAAGAATATTTGAAAATCAAAGAGGAGCATTTGTGCAGTGCCCTGGATAATCAGGGAATGTTCCATGGCACTGCTGGGCTGTGGAGGGCCCGGCAGGTGACTGAATTCCCCGGCTATTCACCCCAGGGATTAAAGCCCCCGGGTGATTTTTCATAGTATTCTAAACTAAAAATGCTCATTTATGCTTCAAGCCCACCTGGCGACTTGAAATTCAGACGGAATTTGGTTCATTCAGCCTCATTTTGTCCATCTCGTGCAAGTGACCACAGGATTTTGCTCCTCAGACATCTCAATACTTCCATTTCCTCCCTTTTCCTCCCATTTTCTCCCTTTTCCTCCCTTTTTGTCCCATTTTCCTCCCTTTTTCTCCCATTTTCTCCCTTTCCCTTCCTTTTTGTCCCATTTTCTCCCATTTTCTCCCATTTTTTCCCCATCCAATCAGGCTTGGGGCTGCCCCACCCTGATCCTCAATCCCCCTCCCACTCAGACCGCTCTTAAAGCCCAACTCCTGCTCCAGAGTCTTTGAAAAGCATTTTCAAATTGGTTTTTCCTGTGGCTGCAGGGAGCTTTTTCTTCCTGAAATACTGATTTTTTTTTTTTTTTCCTTAAAAAACACAGAAGGTAACAAAATCCTTCTTGGATTTGCCATAAAAACATTTCATTTCCACTTACTACCTTTTGTTTGTTGTTAAATAAATCCAAGGGGTTACATCCTCTATTAACAATTATAAGAAGTGAATGTGCTAAGAACCGAGTTCAAACCACTTTAATAATTTACCAAAAGAAAGCAGGAAGCATAAACAAATTATAATGAAACACTTGTTAATGAATTCACGTCCCAGAGCACTTGTTCCCACTCCTGAGCAATTCCTCCTCTGTTTTACTCCAGCTCCTAAGGAGTGATGGAAATTAAGCATTATCACACCCACACCTCTCACCTCCAAATTAAAGCACTAATGAGCTGTGCTTGTTTCTTCTCCTCCTGACAATTCCAGCGCCGTTTGACCTGGATACTTCTGGAAGGCTCCGAGTGGATAAATCTCATTTCTGTGGTGTCAGCGCTCATCGGAACAAGGCGCTCGTGTCAAAGAGAAGGGAGAGGAAACAGATTAACCTCAGACGTGGCCAAAGGTCCCAGTGAAAAAACCCAAGTAATTATTTATTTTTAAAATCTTTTGGACACTGAAATGCCAACATTGGTCCCTCCCTCAGGGGTGGCTGCTGCGAGCACAGCCCACACTCAGCTCCCTCCCACCGTGCCCCAAGCACAAGCTGATGCTCTGGGTGATGCAAAAAATGACAGGAAACCAGACAGACCTGACAGCCAATAAATAAATAAATAAATAAATAAAATCTGAATCAATTTTCAATAGAATCCTGTCCCTCGTTTGAATTTGGCAGCTCAGCTTTTGCAGGGAGCGTGTAAATAATAAACACAGGCTGCTTGATCTGCCTCCACAAAAAAAACCCAAAAAAAAAAAAACCCCAAAAAACAAACTTCCTCCCAAAAACAAACAAACAAAAAAACCCTAATGATCTGCCCCCACAAAAAAAACCCAAAAAAAAAAAAAACCCCAAAAAACAAACTTCCTCCCAAAAACAAACAAACAAAAAAACCCTAAAAAAAAAAAAACTAAAAAAACAAAACCACAAACAAACAAACAAACAAAAAAAAAAAAAACCAAAAAAAACCCCCAAAACCACTGACTGATGGATGGAGAAAGATGTTTGCTTTTGCAAATAAACTTTAGGGATGCTGATAAATTAAATTGGGCATTGAAAGGTGAAAGAAATCATGGGGAGAAAGCCCTAAATCCCATAAGAATTAAAAATTAAAAGGGAGGGTCGTACATTAGAGGGGAATTTTCAGTATCAGGCGTTCTGGGAAGTCGGAACCTCTCCAGCACCTCAGAAATGGGGAGAGAGAGGAGGGAAAGGCAGCTGGGAAATGGGATAAAAGGAGGCTGGGTCCTCAGGGAGCCACCTGAGCAGTGGCCAGCGCTCCCCAAAACACAAATGCCCAGCCAGGCTGGGAAGAGGCAGCAGGAGAAGCCAGAAAGAGCCCACTCCGTGCTTCCCCAACTTGGAAACACGGGGTGTAAACAAGAGTGAAAGACAAATAAAGATAATAATTGCTTTTTACAGTTTATAACAGTCTATATCTATATGCAGGGGGGGGAAAAAAAAATCCTGCCTGTAAGACCCGGAGAGCTCAGGGGTCTTTGATCTCCAGCTGATGGGTTCAAAGGCAATTTCTGTTAACAGCCACTTACAGCTCATTTCCATTCCGAAGCCATTAGGAACGGCAGGCAGGGACAAGGTGAGACACGGAATTAGTGGCAGAGGTGAAAATTACCTTGGAAATACCTACAAGAGTCACAGTGGCACTACATTGTTCCTAAGTGGGTAATTCGGGTTTGTCATCTCTGCCCAGGGTGTGCCGTGCAACGAGAGGTTTTTGGTGCTCTGGAGATGAAAAGAAATTAAAAGGAATTCCTGGGAATGTGTGGGGTTTCTGCCATGAGTGGGGACACATTTCAGCTGCTTCCAAGGGACTGAGTGAAGGAATCTGTGCACATTCTCCTTGTTTTGGTGGTAAATTACATCCAATTCCTAATCAATACTGTTTATTTTGCCAGCTTTAATGCAAGCACGTTGATAGCATGCTCTGGTTTATGTTCTGCTGTAATCTGCTGGTAGTTCTTTAGTTTTATACGGTGTACTGAGCAATTCCGATGGAGATCTTTTGCCTGTTATCTGTTTCTGCTTTATAAAGAATTCATTTCTAAAACAGATCTGATTTGCCATCGCTGGAACTTGACGTGATTCCTCAAATTTAAACTTTTGCCAAGATCTGAGATTAAGGAATGATTTCTATTTAAACCCCTTTCAGTGAAGGAGTTTAAATACACAAATGAATATTTTATCAAATACACAAGTGAGTCTTTTCTGCCCCTCAGACGTGGCAGAAAGGCTTCTTTAATAAACTCTGTCATTTTTTCTTCCTGTGACAGCTGGGAAGCTGGAGAAGGAGCTGGGGGTGAGCCCAGGTGGGCAGAAAGGGCAGCAGGGCAGGGACCTTCCCTTGTCCTGGGCACTGCTGAGGCCACGCTGCAAATTCTGGCTCAGTTTTGGGCCCCTGACTCCAAAAAAAGCCTTTGAGGAGCTGGAGTTTGTCCAGAGCTGATGATCCCTCAGACTCCAGAAGTGCAGCCTCAGCAGCTCTGCCTGCTCTGGGCACAGGAAAACCTCTTTGCCCTCTGGTGATTTGTTTTTAGCCTCCCAAAAATCGCTCCCAAAGGCAGCGGGGACAGAAATCCTGTGCTGTATTTGCGGGGTGCCCCGGTGAAGGGAGGAATGATGAATCTGGCTCCACGTTCTCAGAAGGCCAATTGATTACTTTATTATCTATATTATATTAAAAAATGCTATACTAAACCATACTAAGGAATACAGAAAGGATACTTACAGAAGGCTAAAAAGATAATAATGAAAAACTCGTGACTCCTTCCAGAGCCCCGACACCGCTTGGCCCTGATTGGCCAATAAATCAAAATAATTCACATGAAACCAATGAAACAATCCCCTGTGGGTGAACAATCTCCAAACACATTCCAAAGGAGCAAAACACAGGAGAAGCAAATGAGAGAATAATTGTTTTCCTTTTTCTCTGAGGCCTCTCAGCTTCCCAGGAGCAGAATCCTGGGCAAAGGGATTTTCCAGAGAATGTGACTGTGACAATTCTGTGCTGTAAAGAACACGAGGCACTGAAGGCAGGGCTGGGCCACACATCCCCGTGTTTGGGACCCCCAGGGTGGTGCAGACTGATTCTGTGGCATCCCTGGGGAGCCAGGAATCGTTTCCTAGAGCTGGATTTATGTTCCTCCACACAAACACAGATTTGGAGCGGGGCTCAGATGTCAGAGCTGGGGGCACCAGTCCCAGGAATTTCACTTATCTGTGTTCTGTGACCTGAAGTGCCTTGAGAATTAGCTAAAGAAAAAGAGGGGAAAAAGAAAAAGAAAAAGAAAAAAGATACAGCCAGCCCATAAATGAATGTTAAATGTACGAAGATCCACATTACACAGATATCTTTGTACATGAACAGGCCTCCAACTGTAACACAAATGGGAAGAAAAATAGCTCCATGTCAGCTGTGTGTTTCCAGCAGGATGCTGTGGTGCTCTGGCCAGCGCCCTGCACTAATTAACCACTTTATTAATGCCCAGAATAGATGTAAGTGACCATCCCACTGACAAAGACAAAACACAACTTACAGGAGTGGCTCCTGACAGAGGACGGGGCTCATTACGAAATTACAGAAAACAACGGCATAAATCAGAGGAAATGCCATTTCCATTCCCTGCTGGTGCCTGGGGGCACATTTCACCTTTCTGTGGAAGTATTTTCAGCAGCAGGATCAGGACCAGGATCTGGATTTTCCCATTCCCAAGGATGGTTCTTCCAGCACGAGGAGGGGAGTGAAGCTGATGGAAGGGATTTACAGCACAGGGAATATTCCTGTGCTGCTCAGCACTCACAGGTCATGCAACTCTCCCCACAGTCCTCCATCTCAAGGTGATGATAAACAAATGTAGATAATAGCTGGGGCCCAAGCTAAGAAATGATGCTTCATTCCATCCCACTAAAAATGCCAACAAATGCTAATTATTATTTTAACTTTCTCTTGGAATAAACTTTATTAATGATTTCTTCCTCTGCATGCAAATTTTCATGACTTTCCCACTGTAATTAAATTAGCATTGTTTATGCTTTGGAGTATTTAAAATCTGAAATTACAGGCAATAACTATAAAATAGAGTGATAATTAATGATAATAACTCATTCCTGCAGAAACTGGGCTGATGCTTTCGCAGTTACGACACTTTTTATTCCCAGCAGCTACTTTATGGTACTTGAAATTACTTAGCAATTCTCCTGAGCTAATTTTTATTGCTGAGCAAAAACTTTCAAGAGTGGAGGGGTAGAATTGAAGAAGAACTCCCAACAAGAAGGTGGCTGCAACATGAAGCTAACTTAACAGCAACTGGTTCAGCTCGTTTTAACTCTGCAACCTTAAAAAAAATAGGTAACTTTTTATTCATGACAAAGCAGAGCTGAGGGATGCAGGGAGAGTCCCCGGTGGGAAGTGAGAGCCAGCTGCTGCCACCAGAGCCGGGCTGGGAGAGGCTGGCTGAAATAAATGGCATAACACTGGCCACTCAGCCAGCAATCTGTGCTGCTCCTCCTGCCCAGGAAGGATCTAAATCCAATTAAACTGCCCCTTGTGCTGGCAGTGTCTGTGTGCTTCCAGCACGCTCCTCGTCGTGGCACCTCAGCCCCTGTTCCAGGAAACCTCTCCAAGCACAGCCAGGTCACTCCACGTCCCTCCAGCCAATTCTTTTAGGAGCTCTCTGAGACCTCCACTTCTGCAAAAGTAGTTTCTTGGCAGCTAATAGAGCTCTGAGGAGACATCCCTCCTATTAGAGCATAGATCTTCCCTCTGACACCCCTGAACTTTTTGTGGCTGGCTGCAAAGTTCTGCAGGCTCAGGAGAGAGGAAAAATTCCAACCTTTATGCACCGAGGCAGGAACATTTTAAGCTGCTGCTGCCACCTTGCTTCTCAGCTGGACACAGAAAACGTGCTGGCCGAGTTGTTGGAAAGGATGCGAGGTTTGAAATGTTTCTGTGTGACTTCAGCCAGGGGTTTTGCTCGCCCTGTGCCCAGGGGGAAAAGGATTGAAGTTTCTTTTCAGGGGGTGTTTCACCACTGCAGGCCTGGCGAGCTGAACATCTCAAGAGCCCAGGAGTGGCACAGAGGATACACAAAAGATAACAACACAAAGGATTAACAAACGTCAGCTCCAAACATCACCTCTGGCGTGGTCTGGTCCGAGACACTTGATCTGGGGAAAGACAGATAAGAGAACACAGAATGAGAGCCTAATTACCATCAATTAGGTTGGGATCAATAAGCAACAGGAAACCGAACACTAAGAACTGTGTGACTTGGGACCAAGGAACACTGAACCAATGAATTTCTCTGGGTTTTGACGGTATAGGCATGGGAAAGAACTAGTAAAAAGCAGCTGTGATGGAATGATTTTCTCTGCACAGCCCAGGGCAATGTGTGGATGAAGTTTTTTTTTAAGGTTGCAGAGTTAAAACCGGTTGGACCGGTTGCTGTTAAGTTAGCTTCATTGTTAAGAGTTCTTCTTTAATTGCCCGTTAATAGTTAGTGATTTAGCCATTGTCCCCCTGGTGCTTGCCCAGGAGCAACACCTGGACACGGCAGCACCAGGAGAATGGGAGTGGCATCAGAGCTCGTATGCAGATGAGAAATGCATTGCACCAAATTTTCATTTTAGGGGATTTCCAGGAAAACCCCTAAAAACAACGAGCCAACACAGAATTAGGGGACCTAGGTGATGTCTAAGGACGGGCGCGTAGCCCAGTGCCTGCTTGAGCTGAATCTCTTTAATAAAAAAGGAGAAAGATCTCCTGCCCTTTCATTTCATGAACAAAGCTGGTTTTGGAATCCCTTTCAGCCCATTTGGCATCTCACCGATGTATCAGGGCAGAGACCCTGGGGGTGAGTAAATGGCTTTAATCTCATCAGCCAACACACCTGGAGCTCCAGGGGGAATCAACCTGCCAGGTATTCCCTCTCACTGGGAATACCTGTCAGGTTTTCCTCCTCTGCTGGTGGAAATTCCAGCAGTGCCTCAGCACAGAATCTCTCACAAATACCAGTTTAACTGCACCCCTCTGCATCACGGCACATCCTGAGTCGGGAGGGACCCACAGGGATCACGAAATTCCAGCTCCTCATGGATAAAGGGGAGTTTGTGGCCAAGTCAGCTCACCTCACATCTGCCCTGCAGAAGGGCAGGATCCTCTCCCAAACTCCCTGCAAGCGCTGGTTTGCCCAAAACCCATCCCAAACTCCTGTAAAGTGCCTGTAAAACAGGGACAATTCCAGATTATTTCCCGCGTGCAGCTGCCGAAGGTGTTGGGGTGGCAGAGGGGGAGTAAATGTGCTGTTTGTTTGCAGAGGAGGCACAGAACGAGCTGCTCTGCTCGCAGCTTGCCCACACTGTTCCTGCCAAGGGCTGTCCCTCATCCTTGCCCGGGCTAAATTCCAGCCAGCCGTGGGAGAATGGATGGAGCTGCCTCCCACCCCCATCCCTGGAGCCACACCACCCACGGGCTGGGAAACCTGGCCTTGTGCCTCGTGGCACCCCAGAGATGAGATCCCCAGCTCTGGGGCCATCAGGGACTTGCCAAGGGACATTTCTGGGAGCCCAGGAGGGGCTGCAGGGCTGGGACAGGGACACAAGCAGCAC
This sequence comes from Pyrgilauda ruficollis, assembly GCF_017590135.1. Classification (NCBI taxonomy): domain Eukaryota; kingdom Metazoa; phylum Chordata; class Aves; order Passeriformes; family Passeridae; genus Pyrgilauda; species Pyrgilauda ruficollis. The sequence continues at coordinate 417,861 of NW_024518651.1, forward strand.
GTGGCTCCTCTGCCAGCAGGGATGGAGGGAAACACATTTCCTGGCTTTGCTTCTGCTCATCAGATGGGAGCAGTAACTGGGTTTTTAAAATTATTTCTTAACTGCCCAAGTAAAAATTTGATGCAGGGCAATCGTGGGACAATATTATTTACACCTGGTGTCATTCTGAACGTTCAAAACATTGGCAAAGCTCTAAACCACACATAAACGATGTTGTACTCCTGAAATCTACAGCATACCCCTAGCACTGGGTAAATTTTTGCCTTTTAGCACTTTCTGCCTCAAACCTTTGAAAATTTCATGCCATTTCTGCACAAATGTTACCAGCTGGCTGCACAGAAATCAACCTCCAGAGCAGAACAAAACCCAAGTGTTTGCCTTGAGTTTGATGGGAATTCATCTCGTCTCCCTTTCCAGAGACAGTGGGGAGAAATGACATTATCAAACCTCCTCATTTTCTTGCCTCCTTATCCCACAGAAACAAAAGGAATTGAATATTCTCAGCCTGCAGAACCATGAACTAAGTGACTGGGAGTGAAAAGAAGCAGAAATAAAAGGCTGGAATGTAAAGATATAAATAAAGCCTGTCCAGACCTGTGGGGTTTTTTCAGGTTCTGTCTCAGAAGAACAAATTTTGGGCCAAAGTATGAAATCCACACTGGGCAAGGAACCAGCTTCTGCCTCATTTGGAAAACTGAGCTGTCTGGAGGAAACCCTCACCTGTGGAAGAGTGACCCTGTGAATCACCTGAGAATTTGTCATATCCCACCTTAGGACAAGTTTTGTCTGTTCCAGCAGGAGCTCTGAGGGTAGAATCCATCCCTGGGAGTGTTTCCCCACTGGGGCTGGAGGTTCCCTGGCAAACCCGAGCTGCAGCTCAGTCAAACATGAGCAGCTGTCCCTGGTCTAATCCATGCAGCGAGGATTTAACAGCCCTGGGAGAAACAGAGAGGAATTCCCGTGCCAGGGGCACGCCAAGAGCATCTGATGGCAGGAGGGACGTGTCCAGCTCCCAGAGCTCCTGCACCTGCCCGCTCTGGGAGCCCAGGCACTCAGCCAAACACCCGGCAAATGCTGGGGATTCAGGGCCAGAACCATGGGATTGGTTCCCACGTGTCCCAGCCCGGGCTCAAGCATCAAAAGGAAGTCCAAAACAGTCTAAAATAGAGAATTTTTGCAAGGGATGGAGGGACGGGACAAGAGGGAATGACTTCCTGCTGCCAGAGGGCAGGGTTGGGTGGGATATTGGGGAGGAATTCTGAGGATGAGGGTGGGGAGGGGCTGGGATGGAATTCCCAGAGAAGCTGTGGCTGCCCCTGGATCCCTGGCAGTGCCCAAGGCCAGATTGGAGCCATCTGGGACAGTGGGAGCTGTCCCTGCCATGGCAGGGGTTGAAACTGGATCATCTTTAGGTTCTTCTCACCCAACCCATTCCATGATTCCATGAGCATCTTCCCTCCTCCTTTTTCCTACACTAAGTGGCATCAGGAATGCTTCATAAATAAAAGATTCCCCAACTTCAGAGCTGTGTGTATTAAGCCTGTGATAAATATTCATTCCCAAGGAAGCTGCCTCCCACAAGTATTAATCCCCCTTTTTAACATGAAGAGCTTCCTCCTTTCCATGAAAAGCAAACAAAAAGAGTGACAAAAATGACAGCACGGGAATGGATTACCTGGAGCACAGCTGCACACCCTGCACCAGCTTGGATATTAATTCCGAGAAAATGCAAGGAAAGTTGGGAATGGGTTCCTTTGAATGGAAAACCTGGACTCAGGCCCAGCAAGCAGAACCTTGGCTGACACAGCAGCAGCAGCTGGGTGCTATGGGCTGCCCACACGGGCTCCTTCAGCCCAAAAAGTCATTCTTCCAGTTTCTGCTGCATTTTCTTTCTATCCCAGGAAACATCAAGAGCTTGGGAGCTGTTTTCCTGCTGCTCCAGGAGAACCCAGTGCTGGGGGTGTGACTGACCCAGGGATTCTCCATGCCCTGCTTTGCTGGTCCCTGAGCACCCCTGGTGTGTCCCGACAGCTCCTGCTCTCTGATCCCCATCCCAAACTCACCAGGGAGTGAATCAGCACCTGCTCCAGCCCCAGGCAAGAGGCTGAAGGCTCTGCTTGGGGACAAACAGAGCAAAATGAGCTGAAGGCTCTGCTTGGGGACAAACAGAGCAAAATGAGCTGAAGGCTCTGCTTGGGGACAAACAGAGCAAAATGAGCTGAAGGTTCTGCTTGGTGACAACCAGACCAAAGTGGGCTGAAATGTTCTGCTTGGTGATAACCAGGCTGAAGTGAGATGAAATATTCTGCTTTTGATAACCAGGCTGAAGTGAGCTCATGGTAAAACAGAAGGAGCTGAAAAAAATCACAACTCATCAAGATGTGTGGATGTGGCACTGAGGTTTAGGGGTGGATTTGGCAGTTTGGTGGTTGGACTCAACCATCCCGAGGGGTTTCTCGCAGTGTAAAAAATTCTAGGATTCTAAGAAGTCAAGCTAAAGAGACTCAGCTTCTTTCCTCTCTGGCTGCCCAAGGTCGTGACAATTAACCCCAAAAGCGATGACTGATCCACAAGCTTTTCAGCTTTGCCACCAGCAGCCACAACAACGCTTCCAAGGCTTGGATTCCTCATCCGAGCAGGGCTGATGCTGTCCAGTGACCTTCAGAGCCTCGGGGAGCAGCTCTGGAGGAGGAGGAGGAGGACAGGACAGGGAGATTTAGTGCTGAGCAGCCGCTGCAGACGTGGGCAGGCAATTACAGCTCTGCAAATGGCACTGAGAACATCGATGGAGCAGGGCACTGATCCAGAAAAGCACTCAAGCACGTGCTTAACTTTAAGAGCTCCTTCCTCCCCGGCCTGATCCTGCACCATTATTTAAAATTCCAGCAAGGAAAAGCTCTTTGTGCTGGCCCAGTGAGCAGGAAGGAGCATGAGGTGATTTAGAGCGAGGGAAATTGTCACAACACTCTCTTGGTTGTTTACAGGTCAGCCTGCAAATCCCTCTTCATGGGGAGGAGGAACCTACAGAAAACTCCTGCCCATGGCAGCAGATAAGGGACTCCAGGAACTGCAGGAAAACACACCTTTAATTGGTGTTGCAGCAGCTCAGCAGCTCCTGAACACGACAGATGTGCCATATTAAAAACAACGCTCCGGTTTTGCACGTGTGGACTTTTGCTGGAGATATCCAAGGGCTCCAAGGAAGTTCAGCTTCATAATTCGTGTGGCAGGTTCTGGTGTGAGTGCACCAAAGTCTCCCTGCATCTGCTGAAATGCCTGATTGATGGGTTCTGAGTATTCCAGCATTTGGAAGTGTAATTTCTTGTAGCCAAGGGTTTATTTATGGGATTGGCACTAAAAGCAGAGACAGACCGAGCTGAAATAGCACAAACTTGGACAATGGGATCTGAAAGTAAAAGGGTAGTGAAGGGAAAAGTGTTGATCTCATATTTAGTGGGAACTCAATACCAACTTAGCCTCACAAATTCCAGCCTAAAATTTCTATTTCTGCCATCTATTAATAAATTGTCCATAGAAATATTCCCTATTTAAGCATTTTCTGTGATTCAGAATGGCTCAGTGTGATTTATCACATAGATCTCTGATTACCAATTGCTCATAATTATTTGTTGTCACCACTAATTGCAGCAGTGACAACGAGCAATGTGTTGCCTGAGTCGTGATCCTGCAGCCGAAACTGGGAACAGCAGCAAGTCTGGAATTAATAACAGAAAATAAAAATGTTCTGTACTGTGAGCTCCTTGGGGCAGGTTCACCTCATGCTAACACTCGGTGTTAATTAATCATGCAGAATTCTGGTCCCTTGAAACTTGGAATTTGGCTCAGGAGTAGGTCTTAGAAGGCAGGGATTTGGTCATGACAGAGCAGGACTGAATTTATTCCTCACAAAGTCCCTAAAAATGCTGCTTCCCCCTCTGCATCCTTCCCCCATTTCCATTTCTTGGATAACAGAGGCTTCCAGGAGGTGATTATTTTTCTGGAAGAAGATCCAGTTTTGGGGATGCTCTGCTCAATGCACCAGGAATTATTCCCTGGTGTGACGTGCTGGGACCTCTCTGCCACACCAAAACCACAAGACAAGTTTGGAGTGCATCATTTCAGTGATGAAAAAAAGGCTTAATCGAGTTTATTTCTGACAGTAGAGGGGGAAACTTCGGGGTGTTTCCACTGGGGATAAACAACTTTGCAAAGTCACTATGAAATTATTTCCAAAACAGTGCCAAGTCTCCTTGTCCTGCCATCCCTCCCCAGTTCCAACCCTTCCAAACAGCTGCTTCATTCAGCTGAGAGCCAGGAGCAATATTGTCAGCCTGTACATGTGTAACACCAAAACAGAACGAAAACCCCTACTCAAGCTCTGCTCTGGCAGGGAATGGCTGGAGGAGAGGCAGGGGGAGGCTGAGGAGCACAAATCCCCTCCCTGGGGCTCCCAGAGAGTCCCAGATGGAGCAGCACATCCCTGTGGGGCCGCTGGCCTCCAAGAATTTGGCGGCACCAGCCGAACCCTAATTGCCCCCGGGCTGGTTGTCAACGTCCCCCTGTCCCCAGCACCAGGGAGCTGCATCCATGTCCTTGTCAGACCTTTGGGATGTAAAATATGGACACACACAGAGGCTTTATTTTCTCCTTGGAGAATTTATGTTCCGTTACATTCCATTATGGGGTTTTTTTCAGCTGTACATTTAAATGATGTTGAATCGGTGATCATTAAACCGAGCCCCCTTTTATTCAGCAAGGTTGTGATCTTTGATCCCCCAATGCCTCTCGCTGTGAGCCAAAGCCTTTTATAATGCTGGTAAATTATTACTTTCCTGCCCTGAGTTTTAATTAAATATATGGAGTCAGCAGGTGTCAAATCACAGCTCCCGTATCAGCTGCAATTTCTGCGTGACACTGCACCTTTCAAAAGTCAGGAGCCATACATCCTACCAACAAAACAAACTCATTATTCTGCCCATTTGTGATTGAAGAAATGGCTTTTTGTTTCATTTTTCTGTCCAGAAGGGCCCAACTACTGGAACATATCAACTCATGGTACTGCTGTGCTGCACTTTTGATTTGTTGATGATATTCTGAAACAAACACTTCTCAATTTGCAAATTTTCTGCAGAACACTTTCCTTCAGCCATCCATTAATCAAAGGAAGTTGTAGCAGTTTTCTTTTTTAGCAGTTTTACATTTTACACATCCTCAGGGGTTTCAGGCAAAGGAACTGTGCCTGGAATCACACACACAAATGGCATTTCTCCTTCCAACCCTTTAGAAAACCATATGCTGTTCCCAGGCTGCTGCAGTGGAGGGAGGGAAGGCAGCAAGAGTCACTTCCAAATATTAAAATAAAACCATAAAAGCCAATTTTCAGCAGGGAGAGCAAACAGACTTCGTTATTGCCACATGGCTGGGTTTCTTTACGCTGTTTGTGTGCTGCATAAAGTGGAAAACAATTCTACCTTTATAAGTTGGATAATGGGCTAACTATAATTTGCTAATTAAAATCACCAAGTTGCCCTACACGCCAGGTTAGGCAGAAGTGTGACAAGCACCCAAACCCGTCCTTGTCCTTTCCCTGCTCTGCTGCCCTGGGGAGAGAGGCTCAGCTCATTCCCACAGGACAATCTCCTCTCCCTCCCCTTTGGCAGAGGATTTTCCTGAGGGATTCTCCTGCTGGAGATCCACATTCGGTAAATTGGGTGATCCAGGGTGGGTTTGGGTTGGGCTGGGGCCGTGTGTGCCATAAATATTCATTAATCACTCACTTTTCAGGGAGCACGGCTGCAAAGTAAAGCTCGGGGAAAAAGGTCACCCAGGAAGGGCAGCAAACTGCTGGGAATCCCTCAGTGCAGTTCTCTCTGCGCATTATTAGTCATGAGGTGGGTGTGAATTCCATTTACCTGTGGCTGATAATGCTGGAAATTAAATCCCCAGGAAATAATGATGAGTTTTCAGGAAAAATAAAAAAGCCCAAAGTGGCTCAGCCAGTGAGACAGAGCACAGCCCAGGGCACCTCACCTCGGGGCAGGTGGGGCTCCTGAAATGCCCACCTGGAATTGGGCATTCGTGGCACAAAGTGAGAAACACAGAGCAAAGAGAAAGAAAACTGAAAAAGAAAATGAAAAAGAGACAGTAGAGAAAAGAGAAAAGAGAATGTTACAGCCATAGCAATTGGATCTTCTTTTCTGGGAAAGACCTGAGAAAGGGCAAAAGCAGATTAAATTAAAAAAAGAAAAAAAAAAAAGGAAAAAGAAATCGAAAAAGAAGAAGAAAAAAGAAAAAAGAAACGTTCTCTGAGGTTTTTTTACACCCAAGGGAAGGTTTCAAATCCAACGCAGTTATTTGCTCAAATGAAATTAAAGCCAAGCTTTAATAAAGTTGGACAGGAGCTCATTTCCCACTCCCAGCCTCCAGTGCCACTGAACAACACCCTGCATTGTGAGGGAATATTTACAACAGTCCTGGGTGGAAAACAGCATTAGCAAGACATAAATTGCCGGGTGTGAAGATACAAAGAGCGAACAGAGAGTGATCTGTTTTTCTCTCAGCTGAGCTGCTGTGGTTTGGGTTTGTATTTGACCCTGGAAATTCCACCCCCCCAAGTTTCAACAGGTAAATCTTTGCTTTTCTAGGAGTTTCTCCCCAGGACACAACCCACGTTTTGGGATGTTTTATTTTGGACACCTCATCCTTCCTCCTGAAAGGACGCAAGGGAAAATCATCAATGAGCACTCCATCTGATCCCTGTCAGGTGGCACAGCTACAAGGCAGCTTTTTCCATATTTTTCCCTGTTTTCCCCTCCAATTCCTGCATGCCTGAACACTTTCACTTGGCTTTCACCCCCACTCAGAGAAAGCAGAGCATTGTAACAACCAGCAGGTAAATCAAGATATGACAAAGCCCTTCTTCAAAAGACATGAGTGCACTTCAATTAACTCGTGGATTTTGCTGCACTAATTGTTCCCATTATGTTAATATCATAATTGCTGCCATTTTCTTACATAATCCTGCTCCTCCTCACAGAAAAGGAGAGGAAGGAAGCTTGAACATGCCCTGAGAAGTTCTCAAGGCAGAGAACAGGGGGTACAGTTAATTTGGGAGCAGATTTTGCCAGAGTCAGATGAAGAAACTCAAGTCATTAATTCTTTGTGAAGTTCAGGAAGCCAAGCTTTTAAATCACAATTAAACAATGCTTCCCCCAAAAAATGGCCTGTCAAGAATAGACATTCTGAACAGACATTACAGTGAATTTTTCTGCAATGGAATTGCTAATGGACTAATAACTGGGGAGATTGCTTAATAGGAGAGTGCTGGTTATTTATAGGATTGGTAACAGCACAAGGTTTGGAAAGGAAATCTGGTTAATGATCCCTTCTCAGAGCTGAGGTACAGGCAAAGGAACTGTGCACATCCTGCTGGGAGCTTGTCTCTCATCTTTTCTCCACCCTTTCTCCTCTCCTCTCCTCTCCTCTCCTCTCCTCTCCTCTCCTCTCCTCTGGTCTGGAATTGCACACTAACATTCTCATTTGCAGTCACAATGAGCTGTTCAGGACCTGGAAATGCTGAGAACTGATATTAAAGAAAATCACCCTTTCATTTCACAGCTGGAGAAGCCGGGACACAGGGACACAAACTCCACACAAGTGCAGGGGTGATTTCAGCAGCCTTTAACTGTCCCTCCTCTGTGCTCTCGCTCTGCTTTAATGGAACAGTGCTGTGCCACCCTGGAGCTGCAGCAAATATTAAAATTCCTGTCATGGTCACACCTGAGAGACATTTCCCAGTGGCATTTCAGCTCTCTCAGTTAACAAACTGGTCTGGCTGAACAGATCCTTTCCCAGGGGGCACCTGTGTCTTACACACTCCTTCTGGGGCAGCAGCTTTTGATAGATTTTCCCCCTCAAAAAATTCCACGAGAGTGTGAGAAGGAAAAAAAACCAACCTAAAACCAATGAAAGAGGACAGAGATGAGCTCTGCTGCATAAGGATTAAATGGGGTCTGGATTGATGTGGGACCTGGGCAGGTTCTGTGCTGAGGAGCAGCAGGTGAGAGCTCAGTGAGTGCAGGAGGAATGCTGTTCACACTGATGCCTCAGAGATGCTGCTCTGAGGTCAGCTGGAGCTGTTTGGTAACTCCACAAGGCCTCTGCCAGCCCAGGAATCCAGCTCAGGCAGTGAAAATGAACCCTGTAAATATTACCTGGAGTAAAGCAGGGCGCATCTGACTGGAGGGAAATGTTCCTCTGGCATCATCTTCCTGCCTCTGGTGCTAATAAACCATAATTCCAAACGACTTGTAAGCTGTGTAAATAATGAGTGACCTCCCATTAAGGACTGCTAAATGAATGAGCCTCGCTGCAGGACCAGTGACAGAGAGTGGCTGATTGTGGTCTGTTCTCAGGGTGATTTACATCATCCTGGCACTGTAAAGGGGAATTAAGTGAACATAAATGTGATCTATGCCCACTTTAAGAATCCCTTCCTGCCTGGGTGTTGAATAAAGGGAGCTTACTGTAAATAAGGCTGAGAAAAATGACATTCAGTTGCTGTTTTGGCAAGAGAATGAAGCTCAGTAATCCTCAGGGGGTGAGGGCTGGAGCAGAGACATTTCAGCTCACGGCCTGAGGAAGGGGACAGGCTCCTCACAAGGTGTTGGGACAATAAATTCCACTCTCTTTGGCCAGGTGACTGAAAAGCAGCTCCTGATGCCTTTCCTGATTGGGAATACCAAAGCTGGGAAGCAGGAACCCAACACTAGGAGGGATTCTGCTAGCACTAAACTGAATTTCATGGCCAGAGAGTCACGTCTGTGCAATGACAGCAACAACAAAGTTCCCCAGGTAAAAGTTAAGAAATAAGGGAAAGCAAAAATTTTCTACAGTGAAAACTAAGAAATAATAATAAAAAAAAAGACCAAAAATGCCAAATTCCTGACTGATAAAATAAAAAAGCAGAATGCAGCATATTCCAAGATGGTTTTAAAGCAGTGAAGAGCCAGCAGATCCCCAGCTCTGGCTGTCACGTTCCCAGGCACAAACGGCAGGAGGATGGAGCAGGGCCATCCCGAGCTCACAGCCCCTGCACCAGCTCGGTTTTGCCAAGGCAGCTTTCCTGCTCCCAGCTGCACCACAAATTCACCTCCAAGATGCAAAAGAGAGCAGAAGAGAGCGGGCCACACGTTCAGCAAACGACAGTAATTCCCTGCAGATGACAAAAAGCAGCTTGTCCATCAGCAGCCTCCTTTTGTGCCCGACTTTGAGGCGCATTATCTCTGCAGAAAGCGAAAGGTGGGGAATGAAAGAGGGGAAAACAGAGCCTGTAAACAGCACAAAGCAAATCTCCCAGGCTGCCAAACTTCACTGGAGTGGAAGGGGTTGAGTGCCTGTGCTGTGCCCTGGGCTCCGTGCTCAGCAGCTCCCAGCCCGGGAGAGGCACGGAGAGCTCCCCCTGCCAGAGCTGCACTTGTCCTAAAATGCTCTTAAATCTTCTCCCATTCCCTCTCCCAGCTTCCTCCCCTCCCACACAATCCCAGCTGCAGATCCAGGAGCTTGGCAGCAGCCCACCTGACAGGGCTCTGTGTGATGCCTCCCATTTTCCCTGTGTGACGTGGCTCATTTCCACAGCTGGTGCTCCCACACTGGGAAATTTGCACCGAGATAAGCAGGATTTGTGTGCAGGCAGAGCCCTCTGCTTTGGACAAAGCAGAGGACATCTGTGTTGTCTCCAAAGTGAGTTGGGTGCCCCTGGCAGAAACCATTCCATGACTTCTGTGTTTCAGGGGTGGTGGGATTCTGTGCGCCAGAACAAGAACAAAGATCAGTTTTGAAAATGTGTGTTGTATTAAGGAATCACTGCCTCAGAGCAAAGGTTATTAAATACACAGCAGCAGTGAAAATGTAAAAATGTAGAGATTTTAATCAAGATACAGAGGTGTCTCTCATGCCTGTTTTAAGGAGAAAAGCCACGTGAATGAGGATGAACAGATGGGTATTGGGCAGCACTGAAAGGCAGTAATGAATAACCTCAAAATTAAGAGCAGGAGAAAGTAGAAAAATCTTTTGTGTTGTTTGCACCACACAAGAGTAGAAGAGTATTGTGTTTTATGAGAAAGAAACCATCTACAAGTGATTGTAACCCAAACCTCAGCAGAAAACCTCTGGTGTCAGCAACGTGAGGTCAAATCTCAGAAGCTGCTGCTGATTCCTTCCCAAGGGAGAATGTATTTAGCACTGCAAAAAATACACCTGTGTGCCAGAAATACACCTGGATTCTGAGAATACACATGGATTCCAAAAATACACATAGATCCCAAAAATACACCTGGATTCTGAAAATACACCTGCATTCCACAAATACAACTGGATTCTAAAAATACACCTGGGGTCCACAAATACAACTGGATTCTAAAAATACACCTGGATTCTAAAAATACACATGGATTCTGAAAATACTCCTGCATTCTGAAAATACACCTGGATTCTGAGAATACACATGGATTCCAAAAGTTCAACTGGATTCTGAAAATACACCTGGATCCCAAAACCTCACCTGAATTCCAAAAAATACCCCTGCCTTCTAAAAACACCCCTGCATTCCAAAGCCACACCTGGATTCCCAAACCACTCCTGTGTTCCTGCTCTGCACGGCTCCCTGTGGCTGTTACTCCGTGCCTGAGTCAAAAGAGAGAAAACTTCTGCTGCTGCCAATGAAATTTGGATGAAATCCCCCCAACAACAGGAACAAGAAGTTAATTTGCAGCCTTCCCTGTCAGTTCTGTTCCAGCCTCTGCTCAGTCACTCCAGGCTGCACATGCTTGGTTCTATTGGAACTGAGCCTCAGGAAAGGGGACAATTTACCTTAAATTTACCTTAAATTTACTTTAAATTCACCAAATGATTCCCTTCCACTAAAACAACTTTATGGCTGTGGAACAGCTGTCCCACACAGCAATCCAACCACCTCTGTCATATTCCATAGCCACCATTATTTATAAATTAATTCAGTAATTAAGATTCAGTTTGATGACCTTGAGCAGCCCCTGGGGTTCACTTTTCCCTTCTTGGACAGCTTGAATTACACTTTGGGTGTCTTGAATCACACTTTAGGGAATGTGAGGAGAATCATGACATTTACTAGGAAAAATCCTGCTTGTGGTGCAAATTCCCACGTGAGATTAGGATGCAGAAATGATCAAGACTCATTTGATATTTAACAGCATTGTTTTACGTTTAATATTTGAAACCAAACACCACCAATAAAACTTAAAAAGCCCAAATCAGGAGAATCAACCCCCCCAGCCTTCCCTCCTAACTGCAAACAATAAATCATGACGGTTAAAGAGTTTTAAGCCATAAAACTGCAAATCAGGCATTTTGTGCTGCAAATCGATTTCTATTGAGAGCTCTCCCTCGTGCAGCTTCATTTGGAGCTGCCAGGGGTTGCTAACAGAGTTTGCAGCAGCAAAACCGATGACAGGAACTAATCAGGCTCTGTGGGGGCAGCCCTTGCATCTGCAAGAGAAATGGAATTTTGGGGTGTTTTTTTTTTCCCTAAATGCAAAGCAGGTGAAATTGAAAGCAATTTGTGCAAAATTGGAGCGCGAGTTAAAGTGCTGCTGCAATCCATCCCCAAAAGTTCAGCTCTGCTATACTTGAATTTTTCTTTTTCATTTGTTTTTAGCATTTATTACAGCAGGGAATGATGATGCCTTAGGAAGGGGAGATTTAGTGCTGCACAGGAACAGGAGCAGAGCAGAACTAGGAGCACTTGTGCCGTCTGATGCCAAATAATATCTTTGCCTGGTTCTAAAATGCACTACAAATAAAAGCTCTGCATTCATGCACTACATTAGCACTGAAAAGGAGCCCCAGAGAACATCTCATTTCTGCAGCGTGGATTATCAAGCTGCCAAGAAAGAGCTACTGCAAACTGATTTTATGATGCTTGTTACTGGCTGATAAAATTAATGTTGTCACGCAGCAAACACAGATTCTTAATACTGGGATAAAGTAGCAGTTGTCATAATGAAATCAGGCTGCCTGGGAGCCAAAATAAAACAAAAAGGAAAGGGAGATGGTGCTTCAGACAATTTTGGGAGTTCAGTGGAGACAGGAAATATTAAGACAGACCTGAGCTTGTTCACCTTCTGGTCACAGACAAATTGGATTAGTGGGTACCTGCTTGTTTGCTCCTTTGTTTGGTTGCTGTCTGCAGTGAGGGGACTGGTTCAGGATTGCCAGGAATGAGAAGTGATTGGATAATTCTCATTCTGCATCCTCAGGGAAAGGATGCCAGCCATGAGAGGATGTGTGGCCTCTGGATGAATTGAATGGCAACACTCACACAATTGAAGTTAATTACCTGACCCAAATCCTTTTCTGGGTTAGGAATGCACTGCTCGGGCTTTTCCAAGAAAAAATGCCACACAGATGTTCCCAGTGCAGACACTGCAGGTGCTGAACTTTTATCTGGAATTTCCTCAGAGTCAGAACCATTTCAGACACTGAAATTGCTATGAAAATTTTATGGTTTCTATGAAATCTTGGCCCCGTAGGAAAATTGCATCACCAGCTTAGTGGGCACATGATTTCCCCAAAGTTCATTGTTTATAATGCAGAATGTGCCTAATTAAAATCCACACAGGAACTTGTTTTCCCCGAGGTGTGGCCTGGGTGCAAAGCTGTTTTAAGCCAAATGCACAAAGGATGCACAGACACCCCTCACCATCCTCTCTGCTCATGGGGAGCCTCACGTGCACGTGAAGACATTTACTCACTCCATAAAGTTTATAAAGCCATCACTGAATATAATTAAAGGTATATTTTCTTCTAGCTGATCTTTTTAAAGTGGGTCATCATGTTGATTTAAGTAACTGCAATGGTGCCTGTGAATGTTTAATGAAAATAAAGGCCAGTGAGGAACAAGCATAGACAATTTATTGTCCCATTCCCATTTCACCGAGGTTCTTACTCTCAGCTACAAAGCCACTTTTAGAAGTAATAATAAGATCATTTCCTCTCCTCCCCCCTTCCCCATCCCTTTTATTCCGGGAAGATTAAAAAGAATAAAAGGATCTGGTCATAAAAGCTGCAAGGGACACGATTCACAATGGCTCTAATCCCTGTTCAGCCTGCAGAGCTTGGCTCAAACGGGCTCTGTCCCTGGAGTTGTGACATTCCCAAGCAGGTCACAATTCCTGAAGCACAGCCCCATCACCTCCTTACAGAAACCAGCCTTAAACCACAGCAGAGGAGGAGTTTGGGTTCCCAAACCTATTTCTGAGCTCCGTGCCCCACAGCCATCACTCTGGGCACGTCTCCCACGCTCCAGGGTGTTCACACCGAGTTTATCTCTCACCACCCCCCAAAGAGGGGTTCAAGCCAAGGCAGGAGCTTTCCTCCCCCTTCACCCGTGTGCACAGAGGAGCGACAGCAAACAGGGATCAGGTTTTACACGTGCCATGTCACCAAAGGCTCTGAATTAAAAGAGCAAACAGAAAATAAAGATTTTGTGATGTGACTGCAATGACAAGTAGGACAGGGCTGGGAGAGCTTTAAGGTCCCTTCAACCCAAACCACTCCGTGGTTTTCTGATTAAAAGCCACCCCAAAAACTCAATATTTCCCTCAGCCCCACTGGTGAGAATTCAGTGTGACCAGATGGAATTCACACTGTGGTGAAGGAGAGATGTTAAACCCCACAATTACCTTTGGGCTCCTTCATTTGGAAATATTTCAGCCTAAATTTTCCCATAAACATTAAACTGTGAAAAATCAGTGCCACGTAAGAGACTTGCAGTAAACCAGATCTATTTTTTCTGAGAGATCCATTAATAGTTGTTATTAAGCAGAGGAACATAAAGCAGCATTTGTTGAATCACAGCTCAAGTGGTCTTTTCATTATGGGCTTCATCTGCCACCACTGACAGAAACAAGGGCCAGGATTGAGCTAAATTGGGTATTATTGACCAAACACCAGCCTGGCAGGGCTGCAACAAAAAATGACTGATTTTGTATTAAAAATAAAAATACAAGGCCTGTTCAGGAGAAGATAATACCCAAGAACCATCATCCCTGAAAGATTAATGGCTTTCCATACCGAAGCATTGGTTACAGGTGTAGAAAGTTCCCATATTTATGCACATTGCCATATTTCCAAGTGCAGAAAATGCCCAGGGAAGGAATTCCAAGGAATCCTCCTGGAAAGGCTTCCAGATCTCCAGTACCTCACCTTGCAGAGGAGCAGCAGCTCCAGGTTTGTCTCCAGGCTGTGAAATTTTGATTTGTTCGTGGCTACAAACCCTTGAAAGAAACATCATTACCACTGGGGCTTGCTTTATGAGCCTTGAGTCAAGTCTGGATTGTTCGAGGGCTTTTATGGATGTCTCCAGCACCAGCAGCAAACCTGGAATTTGGATTGCACTGCCACTCGTAAAAGGCAGGTATTTACTGCTCTCACCTCATAAACTGGGCTCCCCTGGCCTGAGATGTGCTTAAGATTTAAAGGTGACAAATCCCAGCAGGGATCCTGCAATCCCAGCAGGGATCCTGCAGTCCCATCAAGGATCCTGCAATCCCAGCAAGGATCCTGCAATCCCAGCAAGGATCCTGCAATCCCATCAAGGATCCTGCAGTCCCAGCAAGGATGATCCTGCAATCCCATCAAAGATCCTGCAATCCCAGCAGGGATCCTGCAGTCTAAGCAAGGATCCTGCAGTCCCATCAAGGATCCTGCAATCCCATCAAGGATCCTGCAGTCCCAGCAAGGATCCTGCAGTCTCAGCAAGGATCCTGGAGCAGGAGCCCAGAGCAGTTCCCAGCCTGGCAAAGGCACCCAGGCGAGCTCAGGGGCACTGTCCTTCCAAAAGCCTGTCCCTCCATCAGCAGAGGGACTCAGGGACACCTCCATACCCCCCTGCAGTGCCTGAGCCATAAACCCTTCTGCAGGGTCACCTCCCAGGAAATCAGGAATTAATTTACCTTTTTGTTCCTAGAGGAATGGGCGCCTCAAACACACACAGCGAGTCCCTCACCTCCAAAGCCTTCCAAGGGCTCCTTGTCAAACCCTTTAATTCAGAGTTCAGGAAAATCAAGCACTGCCATTTTGATTATATCCCAAGCATGTTTTTAATGCCACTTTCGGATATTGCACCCCGGTGTTGGTTCCTGAATCAAGTGCAGGACTGAGCTCCTATTCCAAATGGTGCCATTTCCGACATTATCTCTGGCAAGGAGCTCAAGTGACAGGAATTCTTCTTCCAGTCTGACAAGTTATTTATTGGGTGGCCTCAGGGAAGGTCACTTTCCCTTTCTTTTCTCACTGTTTTATTTATTTACTATATACACGTTCTATATAAAACATTATTGGCTTCCTTTGAGAAGTTTTTTGAGGTCTGGGAATGAAAAGCAAGCGCTGCTGGTGTTCTCAGAGGAGTTATTCATCTGCTGCTGCCAGACAATTCTCTCCTGTTTTAAGGGGAGATCAGGAAAAATAAAACATTGGCATTTGCATGACTGGCACTCACGTTGAAAACACATCATTCTTTGGGGTTATGAAAATAAATACAAACAATCCTCTTGTGTCCCACAGTGGTGAAGAAAATAATCTCCAGTGGTGAATGGGGCTTGACCTGAAAGCTCCAGCAGCCTCTCTGGTGTGTTAAACCAACAAAGCAAACACTGATTCCCCCAACAGGGATCCAAACCGGCACAATTCCCAAAATCTGCTGTGGTCACCCTCTCCCTGCAGCCAAAAGCAGCACCAGAACTCCTCAGGTAACCAGAGCTGGCGTGGATCAGACCGCTCAGGGCTCTCACCCCTTCCCTGGCCCTACATTCGAACTAAGAAATCTCTTTGAGGCTCCTTTACACAAAGAACAGTTTAAATAAATATCCCAGACAGGTTCAGAGCCAGGTGCCCTCCCTGTCCCAGCTCCTGGCACGACCCTGGCCTGTTTTTCCCTTTCACCCTCCCTCGTGAATCTCCCTCTGCTTCCACCTCAGACAGAAAAGAGGCAGCAGAAGCTGTTTGTGAAGAAGATTTAATTTGTTTTAATTTCTTCAATTAAAACAAGGAACCAGAGCTGCTGAAACAAAGGTTTGCGTGATGTGACTCAGGCCAAACAGGAATATTAATCTAATTTTTCCCATTCCCCAAGGGATAATCTCAGCTCCCGAGCTTTCCTGGCATCCATAAAGCCCCTTCCAGCAGCTTTGCTGCAGCTTGAACTCAAGCCATTCCTTTTAATTTTTTTTAAAACCTTTGGCTGCATTCTTGTAAAACAGTCCTGTTTGATGCATTGACAGGGTTAAATAGCAATTAATAAAAATTAATTTGAATATTCCTGGTAAGCTGGAGCAGAGTTGCGCCTCCAGCCTCGCTTGGGTGGATCCCGGTTTTTCCTTTCCTGCCGCTGTCCACGGTCCTGATGGAATCAGGGCAGTCCCGTCTAAAGCTGGAAAACAAAGGGAACCTGCATTTCCCAGGGCTTGGAGCTCCACTGGAGGGCAAATCTCCCCTGGCAGTGTTTAATAATGGGGAAACTTGGGCCTGGGGCTTTAGGAAATAATGCTGTGCTACTAATCCTAATCTTTAGATGGGATTAGACGACAAACATTACAGAATTTAATGCTGCAGTAATCACAAAAGTGGAACTTTTTATAGAAATAGTCTAAAGCTCTTATCAAATATATGCTCTATACCCAAAGCCCCAAATCCATATTTTATGCAACTTCCAATTACTCTTCTAACAGAGCCTTTATTAATTTAAAAGCAGTGATACTCAATCAACTTTGAACCCAGCAGATGGCTCAGCTTTAGCAGCAGTGACCACAGATTAACTCTTTCCAAGTTGGTCCAAATCCCTCAGAAGTTTTCCAGCCACACCATCCTTTGCAGAACTGGTTGTCTCCATGGTAAAAAAATAAAATATGGGGTGCTCAGGTGATGCCTGGAACAGAAGGAAGAGGCAGCTGCAGATTTGGAAGCAAAGCTCTGAATTTAGAGGAGTTTTGGTGGAACATGGAAAAGAAAGGGAAGGTATTAAGCGAGTGGAACAAGAGGAAATAGTGAATTCTGCTTTATAAATAAATAACAGGAAAAAATGTAAGAGGGAGTAGGAGACAAAATTCACATTGTAAGGAACAGCAGGAGCAGCTCAAACTACGGAGTTCAAGGTGAAGTTGGTTTTTAAAATATTCCAGGTCAGCTCTTGAACCTCCTGTTCAGTGGAACCAGGAGGAAAATGTTCTCTTTCTTCTGTAATGCACAGTAAAAATTTATGGTCAGATCATGACCCAAAACTGACCCAAAGCCACAAAAAAAAAAAAAAAAAAAAAAAAAAAAAAAAAAAAAAAAAAAAAAAAAAAGCTACCCAAAAGAAAAGAACTCAACCCATGGAAAATCTGATTTAGCAGCAGCAACTGGTTAGCTTTGGGTTGTGAAGACACACACATGAGCAGCCCCGCAAGGAATTTTTGCAGCTCTGCATTCAACCTGCAAAAAAATTAAAGATACTTAAGAATACTGTCACTACATGTGAGAAAAGAGAATTAAAAGAAGTGACTGCTGATTAAGGCAAGAGGTGAAAAGCAGGGGCTCAAGATTCCTTTTCCTGGAACAAGTTTTAAGTTTCAAAAAAGATTTTTCAGCCAACTATTTATTCCAAAAAGGATTTAAATCAAAAAAAGGAAACAATTCCTTGTTCTGTTTGTACTCAGGAGCCTTAAGCTGCATGGAAACTGCCAAAAGAGCAAGGGAAGAAATCACCCCCCATTTCCAAAAGTGGGATTTTTAACCCAAAGCCCACAAGAGAAAAAGCCACAGCACTTAGGAAAATTCCCTGCTCTGGAGGTTCAGGATACCTTCAACATTTTCTTTCCAATTTCTTCTGGAATTGTCTCAAGTTTCCCCTTCTCACCCTCTCAAAAGAAAAAATAATTAAATCCCAGGCGAGTTTTGAAGATTCAGAGGTGAAGATCCTCTTTGGGAGGAAGATCCCACAGGCTGGAAGAGCTGCAGCTCCCACAAGAGTGGAGTAAATTCAACTTCCAGGTGTTGAAACCACAGCTGGAGTGTCTGCCTCGGGATTCTGAAGGATTCTCCACCATCCAAAATGCCCCTGGAACCATCAAGAGCAGGAAACCCCTAAAAATGTCACATTTAGAGATCATTTGGAGGTGGCAAAATTACTAAAAAGGGCCAGTGTGCCGTTACCTTTCCTTGAAAAAAGAAGGTTCTTTGTCTTTTATCACAAATATTCCCATATTTAGAAGAATTAAGGAAGGAATGCATGGAGAGAGTGGAAATCCATCCACAGACTGAAAAAATAAAAGTACCTTTACCTCTTATTTTGTCCTGGCTGTTAAATGAAAATAAATTAACCCCGAATCGCTTTGATTTCAACCTCTGGGTTGTGCCTGTCAGCAAACAAATAAAGGCCATTGCAGAGTGTGCAGATAATGCCAAGTTCAGCTGGTGAAAATATAAAAATAAATATAAATGAGCCTACAGATTAAAGGAAAATCCTGTCTGAAAGGCTTATTAGGGGTAATTTGTTATGTTTTCCTCCTAATTACTGGAATTAATAACAATAATATCTCCTCCACTCGCAGGATTAATTGGAGATGTTTCCTTCCTTGGTGAATCCTTTTTTTTTTTTTTTTTCAGCAGGGAAGTTTACTCAAACTCCATTTTAAGAATTTGTTTCATTACAGAAGATTCAAATATCAAAATGGATGAAGTGTTAAAAGTTTATACAGGAAATGATGGATATAGGAATATACAGAAATAATTAGAATATAGAGATATGTAGAAATAATTATCTCCTTTTTGGTTCAATGGATGAATAATATTTTTTTTTTTTAAAAAGAAGTCAGAGAGAGGAAATAAAATAAAATAAATATATTTTTTTAAAAATGCAAATATTAAAATAAATAAATAAAACTTCCATTAACTTTGTCACTCCTTAAAACAAATGTTACAGCAATGGTAATTGTGCAATTAAATTACCAGGCTTTTCCATCTCCTTGATTCATTAATGCTCAAAATGCAACCCTGTTGCAGCAAATATGGAATTAATAAGGAATGGGCTTGTACACCATATTTTTATAATTTATTTGCCAGTTCATTAAGTAGAAACAATAAAACAGGACTAAGAAAAGCAGCACAGGGAGCAGTGGGGTTTTTTTCTGTCTATCCAGGCAATTTCCCCTAAAGTGATGGATTGCTCTGTGCTTGTTGGGGTCTTTGCTGTTAACACTCAGAATATTTATAATATTACAGGGGAAATGAGAGCATTAATGAGGACATTCCCACCTGCTGGTGGTCACATTAACTCTGCCCCCTCCCCATCC
The DNA here is from genome assembly GCF_017590135.1 of Pyrgilauda ruficollis. Classification (NCBI taxonomy): domain Eukaryota; kingdom Metazoa; phylum Chordata; class Aves; order Passeriformes; family Passeridae; genus Pyrgilauda; species Pyrgilauda ruficollis. Next base: position 437,225 of record NW_024518651.1, read on the forward strand.
CTGCTCCAAGAGGACTCTGAGCTCTCCACCCTGGAAAACTCCAAGTTTTCCAACCCAGCCATTTCCCCTGGGGAACCTGAGCCTGTCATTAGAGCAGCCTGAATTGTGGGGTTTTAATTTCAGATTACACTTCCCCTGTCCTCCCTCTCCCTGCTCTGTGGGAGGAATCACAATTCCTGCTTCCAAACAGGAAAAGAATCAGGACAGATCTCCAGATGCACAAAAGGCAGCTGGATAAAAAAAAGATACTCTCCAAATCGCTCTGAAATAGGGTAAATTCTGAGAGTGACTGAGGTCCAAAAGCATCCAACAGCACTGGGAGGAGAATGGGATGGGCAAAAATCCCTGTGGAAGTGGGAATGAACATGAGCCCTCATGTTCAGTGCTCAAACACTGAGGTGTTGAATGAGAATTTCGATGCAGGAGATGGGAAAACCTTGACAAAATGCATCTCTGTCCCCTGTTTTCAAGAGGGAAATCTTCCAGATCCAGTTGTGCTGGAACAAGGAGTTTTCACCTCCTGAAACTCTTCCACAACAGTGGCCAAGCACTACCCACATTCCTGAGGGGGGGAAAAAAGAGTTTCTGTTAACTTTGCTCCCTTTTTGATGGGAATAAATAGCCCCGAAGGAGCCCTGCAGCAGATTTGGGAGCTCTGCCAGGGCAGCTGTGACCAGCATTTGATGTTGGAACCAGTGGGTGACAGCAGCAACATCTGGTACGGGCACAGCTGGATGTGGGGAGCACATTGATCTCCACCCTGGGAGAGGGCAGAGCCAGAATTTTGGGCTCTGCTGGCCTGCTCTCACGCCAGCCCTCTGAACCCCCACAATTCTTCCAACCAGGACAATTCATCACCTTCCCCGTCTGGATCTGCGCTGGTGGGAGGTGACGACAGCCCAGCTAATGAGGCATTAATTCTAATTAGAGCCACTCAGTGTTTCCTCGCCATTCATGGTGTAAATAATTAAAAAATAGCCCTGTGCCATATGCCAGGGATCTGCTGGTGTGATCAGCCTGGAAATGCTCCCCTCTGAGGGGATGTGGATCCTGATGGATTGAGAGGCAGCACAGGCACAAGATCTAACAAAATAATTCAAATTATCTGCTTATGAATGTATGCAAGGAGAAATAGTCCAAATGAACAATTTCAGAGCTGTCACAACAATGAATTCTGGGATTAGGGATATAGATGGGACATTTTGGGATTTGGGCCTGAAGGATCTTACAGTGGGTGATGCAGAATCAGCTGCTCTGGAGTCACCAGTGCCATGAGGTAAAACCCAAACCCAAGAAAAAACTGATGATCAAAGTTCAGAATCACTTGAAATGGGCAATTCCCACAGCAGCAAAAAAAAAAAAAACAAACCAAAAAAACCCCAAAACAAACAAACAAAACAAACAAACAAACAAACAAACAAAAAAAACCAAAACAAAACAAAAAGCCAAAACCAAAAAACCGTCCTTTGTTAAACTGACTGAAAAGGTGATAAAAGTTATGGTAACACAACCAAAGCTTTGCGTGTATAAATTGCAGCTGTCTGGTAGGAGAGCTCACAATAATAAAGTTGTAATAAAGATATTCTAACCCCAGGGAGATTTACAGCAATAGAGTTGCAAACCAACACAGCTCAATTCTCCAGCATTCCAGCTCCAAAAGAGTCAGCACAAGCCACAGAAGTGGAAATAAAATTGGTGGAAGGCCAAAAGAAGGGTGTCAGAATTTGCCATTAGCAAAAAGCCCTCGCTCTTTCCATGGAGCAGTTTTAAAAATCAACAGTTCAGAGCTGTGTGTGAAGAGGAGCAGGCAGGTTTGGGCAGGAAAACCCTGCTCCCTGGATCCCTGCCACGCTGCTGGCTGCACTAGGGAATCATTTGAAATATTAATCCAGCAGTTTGTCCTGGCCAGTCGTGCAGACACGGAGCTCCAGCCCCGCTGAGTGCGCCAGGCTCAGTGCTCTCCCAGGAGAGCCTTTGCTGAGCAGGACTGGGAAGGGGAAAAAAGGGGAAAAAAAAAAAAACACAAAGAAAAATTGCTGCTTTGAAGGGAAAAGGGAGAGAGAAAGGCTTGCAGAAGGCACAGAAAGATCTGAAGGGTTTTTTCTGTCTCTGTCTGCCTTCAGAGCTGCACAGTGCAACAGCTTCTCACGGAGCTCCCTGTCCCTGGCTGTCACCTGTCACTTGTGCCACCCCTGCCTCACCCAGGGCAGGGAATTGTCCTCAGCAGTTCTGCACCTCCAGGGAAACCCCCACTCTCCTTTATTTCCCTCTCCACAGCGGCTTTGATCCTCGATTTCCCCCCTCAGCTGACCAACAAACGGAAGCTGTAACATTTAAGGGCTAAACAACATTCCCAACGCCCTGATTTCCCTCTCTGCACCCAAGACAGCCAGGCTGAAGATGATTTTCTCTCCCAGACCTCTTTCCATGCCTCAGGCAGGTTCTGTAAGTGCTCCCACCCCTCTTCTGACTGCAGGGCTTTGGCTTGGTCCATCCTGGCAGGAGGATGCTCAGGAATCTCCAGCGGGGAATTTTTTTTTTTTCCCTTTTCCTGCCTCTCTTTGTCAATTGCACTTAAAACAGACTCTCATTTTCAACACCCAGCCTGCAAGCTTGTCAGCAACACATCAAATAAATGAACCAGCCTGAGCTGATTTATCCTGTCAATACAAAACAAAACAAAAAAATCTCCAAGAAGTTTGGTAGTGGATGCATGGATGAGTAATGAATAAAAAAAGTTTTAAAAACCCTTGGGAAATTATCATGGTTCTCTTTTCTCATTTATAACATGGATATACCACCCCACACACATCTGTAAAGCACCAGGAGAGCGCAGCAGGAATTCAAGCTGCCCAGAAATGCAAAATCCCCACAGAAAAATCACCTCAAACAAAGAAAAATAACTTGGGGCAAAGGGATTTGATTAGAAATCCAAAAGTGTCCTAATTTCATAGAACTACTGGAAGAATTCTGATTTTTTAATCTCTTTTTGATTTTGGGGCAAGTCAAGAGGTGAGTTTATTTCTTTTTTCCTCGATGATCTCTTTCCTCCCAGGTCCTGGAAGGCTGTGGAGGTTTCAGGGCATGGCCTGAGTTTTGTATATTGAGATTTCAGCCAACCTCAACTTCATTCCTGCTGTTTGTTCAGTGTTTTCCTGCACAGCATAAAAACAAAACAGAAATTCCCCCCTCTCACTGGTTAGCAGACTCAAAAAAGTGACAAACCACAAGAAAACTGCCAACCTAAATTAAAAAAAGAAAAGCTTAGAAGAACTTTTAGGCCAGTGCTAACTCAAAAAGAGGTTATGAAGCGTCAATAATAAATGGTTTCATGTTTGACTGCAGCTGTCTTTAGGGATGCTGGAGCATCCTTTGTAAACCAAAAAGACTGCATAAAAAATTCCTAACTCTTCTCTGTTTGCTCTCAAAACGGGAACAGCTCACAAGACCAAGAAATCCTTGCTCATCCAAGCCCAAAAATGAGCCATGGGAAGAGGTTAGAGCAGCAATGCAGGAATCCTGTTTGCCCGGGAACGCAGATCTGCGATGATCTCACAAATTTCTTCTGTCACTGGGAGCCAAAATCAGTCTCAGGACATCGTCAGAAAAAGTCAATGAATGATCAAAGTGGTTATTAAATGAAAGCAAACAAAAACTACCAAATCACCCTCACACAACTGCTGCAAGGACCCGGGTTGGGTTTGGACAGGTGATTTTAAATCTTCTCAACTCATTTTGGACTCTCTATAGCTCATTGCCTGGAGTAACTGAGCTGGAAATTCCTCTTTTTTTTGTGAGAAAAGTCGGGTGGAACGGCAGGGAAATCAATCCCAGCACTCAGCTGGTCTTTCCCTGTCAGATTTAGGCACTGAGTGGATTAACTGACCCTAACTCCCATAATCCAATAAAAGTTCCTATCCAGAGGCAAAAGTGGTGGAAGAAAAAAAAAAAGAGAGGGAGAATGAACAACCACAAACCCACAGCAGAGCAGTTCATGAGAATGAGGGGAAAAACAGCAAAAAAAAAAAAAAAAAAAAAAAAAAAAAAAAACAAAAAAAAAACCAAGGCTTTACTGAGCAGGAGGTGTCATTATTAATGCAAAGAATGAACATTATTAGCATAATATCACTCCAAATTCATTGAACAGAGCCCCCTGAGGAAAGAACTCGCTGTGTTTACAGTCAGGAGTAGTGGGGAAACAAAAGGACACTCCAGCTAAAGAGACCTTGACCTGGGAGGATTGAAAATGAGGAGGTAGGGAAAAAACCTCCAAATAAATCAGGGTATTTCCAGGAAAAGCCTTTGCTCTCTGGAACAGATCCAGTCTCAGGTTATGTTCAGAACTGCTCCTCTAAAGAGGACATTAATTATTATTAATCAATAATTAACAGATGCCACAGACCATGGCAGGGCTTTAGAAACACATTAACAAAATATGTTTTAGGAGGTAAAATTCAGCTCCCAGGTTTGAGCCCTGGGTGAGATTTGAGACTTGGACTCGGTGATCCTTGTGGCTCCTTTCCAACTCGGAATATCCTGTGGTTTTCTCAACTGTTTATCACTTATTGAACTTTTTAATTCCGGTGAGTAGGCTCCAATTAACAGAGTGAGAAAGTCCCAAATCTGGAGATTAGGACAGAGAACAAAAAGCAGAAATAAAGGGCTCCAGTGAAGAAACAAAGCTCAACTCCTGCTGCTGATTTTCTGCCTCAGCCATTTCCTTCTCCTGTACCAAGCCTTTAAATCTGCTTGTTGACCAGAAGTTAAAATAAATAAATAAAAATTTAAATTCTTGTGCATTCTGTTCCACAGCTACTCCATTCTGCCCACATCCAAACACGCCAGGACGTCACCACAAACCTGAAAAAATTAGAAGTTATAAAAACTTCAGTGAAATTATTTTGACTTCGCGACGAACAAAAGCAGCGACTCGAAGCGATTTGCTGTGACAATTCCTCCCCTCAGAACCTTCTCTAAGCCTGCATCTTCCCGGAAAGTGTTTTGATTCTGACACAAATGTGTTTTTGCAAAGGAAAACTCTCCGTGCCCGGAATTGCAGTGGGTTAACTGAGACCCCAGCAAGGCCTGGACGTGCTGGTGGCACTGCTGGGGTGGCCCTGGGGACAAGGGCAGCCCTGGGTCACTGCCCAGCCCTTGGTCTGCTGCTCTTTGTCACAGCTCCAGCCCTCCAGTGTCGCTCCAGGACACGAAATAAAACAATGCGGACACTGGAACTGCAAGGTAAGAAGAAGAAAAGGAAGTTTATTTTCTGACTCCAACATTTACAGACTTTCCAAAGTGACAGTGGATTGGAGGGTGACAGTGACACCTCTGCAATGCCATTGGACAAACCAACAAAAAACCAAATTTCTCCTTCTCCAGAAAAAAAAAAAAATGTAAACCAATAATTATTTACATAAAAATGCAGGAGAAACTTCATTACAAGAATGTAAACATCTTAGAAGAACTTAGAAGAGGGCGACACTTCAGCATCTCCACATGGGAGCACTTTTGTATCCTGGGGAGCTGTAACTCACAGCAGAAGCAAATTTGTGTTTCTGTCATTCGCTTTTGGAGGGATTTTGGCAGAATAAAATCCGCTCTGGCCATTTCACCTGGTCAGGGAAGAGGGACTCCAATGCCACTGGACAAACCAACAGTCCATCAAATTTCTCCTCCTCCAGAGAAGAATGTGAAACAATAATTATTTACATAAAAGTGTGTGAGAAAGCTCGTTACAAGAATTCAAACATCAGAAGGCTGAGAAGAACTTAGGAGAACAGGGCAACACTTCAGCATCTCCACATGGGATCACTTTTGTCTCCTGGGGAGCTGTAACTCGCAGCAGAAGCAAATTCGTGTTTCTGTCATTCGCTTTTGGAGGGATTTTGGCAGAATAAAATCCGCTCTGGCCATTTCACCTGGTCAGGGAAGAGGGTCTCCAGGGCATGGATCCAGCTCGGCAGATTTACAAACAAAATGCTTTCCTTAGAGCCAGGTGAGGACTTTGTTGGGTCTTTAATGCGATTAACAAAGTCCATTGGTGATAAAGAGCCATTAGAGAGGGGAAGGGAAGGCCACCAGGAGTGTCCAAACACACCAAGAGGCCCGGCAGCCCTCTGCAGCTTCCCTAAGCCTCACTCTTAAATGGGGGAATTTTCCCCGCTGAGGCCGGACAGAAAACAGCTGTGCTCATTAAAAGGAGGAGGGAGGCACTGCTAAGCAGCTCTGTAATCAGCACCGTGTAATTAACAGAGAGTTATAACGAAGGCTGGGTGCTGAGCTGAGCAGGCCGGGAAGAGCAGCCCGGCCTTGGTGCTGCTGCCACGCTCCTCAGCAGCCAGAAGAACATCCAAAACGTCCCGGGAAAGGAGAGCCAGGCAGGCAGGAGGTGCAGGAACACACACAAGGGTCCTGCTGGTGCCTCAAACATCTTCCACATCCTGGTCTTCCCCGTTCCAAACCCAAGAACTCACCTGGGCCCAAAGTTTTGTCATCCTCCTCCACCGCCTCTTTCTTCCTCCCAGAGAAAGGAGTTTTCCAGGTAAATCCCTCAAGCAGCAGGGAGGAAATGATAAAACACCACCCAGGAATTCTGTTTTCATGGCCTTTTGCTGTAACCACTAGATGACACCACTTCCTTAAATACCAGCCCCCTTTTTCCATGGTTTCTGGGCACTTCCACCCCTCCTTGGCTCCATCTGGAGCTCTGGGAGTCAATTCCTGCCTTCAAGGCAGAAAAAAAATAAATATTAACAGGCTGCAGGATAAACAGCTCAGCTACATTGCAGGTTTTTTTCCATAATTTTTCCTTTCCTTCGTTCTTGATTCTTCCCCCCCCCCCCCCGCCCCCC